>NC_039358.1:209796301-209808132 GCF_003573695.1 Papaver somniferum
TCATACGAAGGAATCTTATCTATATTGGTCCAGTTTTCGATCTCGGAGCCCCTTTCATTCTCGAAGTTGATCAAATTTTGGGTTTGGTTAAGGTCTCGGCGAATATCTACATGGAATCTTACCCGCATACTTTGGGATTCATCGTTCATACGAATGAATCTTATCTATATTGGTCCAGTTTTCGATCTCGCAGCCACTTTCTTTCTCGAATTTGATGAAATTTAGGGTTTGGTTAAGGTCTCGGCAAATATCTACATGGAATCTTACCCGCAGACGGTTGGATTCATTGTTCATATGAAGGAATCTTATCTGTATTAGTCTAGTTTTCGATCTCGGAGCCACTTTCTTTCTCGAAGTTGATGAAATTTAGGGTTTGGTTAAGGTCTCGGGGAATATCTACGTGGAATCTTACCCGCAGACTATTGGATTCATCGTTCATACGAAGGAATCTTATCTATATTGGTCCAGTTTGCGATCTCGGAGCCACTTTCTTTCTCGAAGTTGATGAAATTTAGGGTTTGGTTAAGGTCTCGGCGGTTATCTACATGGAATCTTACCCACAGACTGTTGGATTCATCGTTCATACGAAGGAATCTTATCTATATTGTTCCAGTTTTCGATCTCGGAGCCCCTTTCTTTCTCGAAGTTGATGAAATTTAGGGTTTGGTTAAGGTCTCGGCGAATATCTACGTGGCATCTTACCCGCAGATGGTAGGATTCAACGTTCATATGAAGGAATATTATTTATATTGGTCCAGTTTTCGATCTCGGGGCCGCTTTCTTTCTCGAAGTTGATGAAATTTAGAATTGGTTAAGGTCTCGGCGAATATTTACATGGAATATTACCCGTAGACTGTTGGATTCATCATTCACACGAAGGAATCTTTTCTATATTGGTCCAGTTTTTGATCTCGGAGCCACTTTCTCGAAGTTGATGAAATTTTGGGTTTGGTTAAGGTCTCGGCGAACATCTACATAAAATCTTACCCGCAGAATGTTGGATTCATCATTCATATGAAGGAATCTTATCTTTATTGGTCAAGTTTTCGATCTCGGAGCCACTTTCTTTCTCGAATTTGATCAAATTTAGGGTTTGGTTAAGGTCTCGGCGAATATCTACATGGAATCTTACCCGCACACGGTTGGATTCAACGTTAATACGAAGGAATATTATCTATATTGGACCAGTTTTCGATCTCGGAGCCACTTTGTTTCTCGAAGTTGATGAAATTTAGGGTTTGGTTAAGGTCTCGGTGAATATCTACATGGAATCTTACCCGCAGACTATTGGATTCATCGTTCATACGAAGGAATCTTATCTATATTGGACCAGTTTGCGATCTCGGAGCCACTTTCTTTCTCGAATTTGATGAAATTTAGGGTTTGGTTAAGGTCTCGGGGAATATCTACATGGAATCTTACCCGCAGATTATTGGATTCATCGTTCATACGAAGGAATCTTATCTATATTGGTCCAGTTTTCGATCTCGGAGCCCCTTTGTTTCTCGAAGTTGATGAAATTTAGGGTTTGGTTAAGGTCTCGCCGAATATCTACATGGAATCTTACCGACATACTGTTGGATTCATTGTTCATACGAAGGAATCTTATCTATATGGGTCCAGTTTTCGATCTCGGAGCCACTTTCTTTCTCAAAGTTGATGAAATTTAGGGTTTGGTTAAGGTCTCGGCAAATATCTACATGGAATCTTACCCGCAGACGGTTGGATTAATCGTTCATAAGAAGGAATCTTATCTATATTGGTCTAGTTTTCGATCTCGGAGCCACTTTCTTTCTCGAAGTTGATGAAATTTAGGGTTTGGTTAAGGTCTCGGTGAATATCTACATGGAATCTTACCCGCAGACTGTTGGATTCATCGTTTATACGAAGGAATCTTATCTATATTGGTCCAGTTTTCGATCTCGGAGCCACTTTCTTTCTCGAAGTTGATGAAATTTTGGGTTTGGTTAAGGTCTCGGTGAATATCTACATGGAATCTTACCCACAGAATATTGGATTCATCGTTCATACGAAGGAATCTTATCTATATTGGTCCAATTTGCGATCTCGGAGCCACTTTCTTTCTCGAAGTTGATGAAATTTAGGGTTTGGTTAAGGTCTCGGCGAATATCTACATGGAATCTTACCCACAGACTGTTAGATTCATCGTTCATACGAAGGAATCTTATCTATATTGGTCCTGTTTTCGATCTCGAAGCCTCTTTCTTTCTCGAAGTTGATGAAATTTAGGGTTTGGTTAAGGTCTCGGCGAATATCTACATGGAATCTTACCCGCAGACTGTTGGATTCATCGTTCTTACGAAGGAATCTTATCTATATTGGTCCAGTTTTCGATCTCGGAGCCACTTTCTTTCTCGAAGTTGATGAAATTTAGGGTTTGGTTAAGGTCTCGGCGAATATCTACATGGAATCTTACCCGCAGACTGTTGGATTCATCGTTCACACGAAAGAATCTTCTCTATATTGGTCCAGTTTTCGATATCGAAGCCACTTTCTTTCTCGAAGTTGATGAAATTTAGGGTTTGGTTAAGGTCTCGGCGAATATCTACATGGAATCTTACCCGCAGACTGTTGGATTCATCTTTCATACGAAGGAATCTTATCTATATTGGTCCAGTTTTCGATCTCGAAGCCACTTTCTTTCTCGAAGTTGATGAAATTTTGGGTTTGGTTAAGGTCTCGGCGAATATTTACATGGAATATTACCCGCAGACTGTTGGATTCATCATTCACACGAAGGAATCTTATCTATATTGTTCCAGTTTTCGATCTCGAAGCCCCTTTCTTTCTCGAAGTTGATGAAATATAGGGTTTGGTTAAGGTCTCGGCGAATATCTACATGGAATCTTACCCGCAGACTGTTGGATTCATCGTTCATACGAAGGAATCTTATCTATATTGGTCCAGTTTGCGATCTCGGAGCCACTTTCTTTCTCGAAGTTGATGAAATTTAGGGTTTGGTTAAGGTCTCGGAGAATATCTACATGGAATCTTACCCGCACACGGTTGGATTCAACGTTAATACGAAGGAATATTATCTATATTGGTCCAGTTTTCGATCTCGGAGCCACTTTGTTTCTCGAAGTTGATGAAATTTTGGGTTTGGTTAAGGTCTCGGCGAATATCTACATAAAATCTTACCCGCACACTGTTGGATTCAACGTTCATACGAAGGAATCTCATCTATATTGGTCAAGTTTTCAATCTCGGAGCCACTTTTTTTCTCGAATTTGATCAAATTTAGGGTTTGGTTAAGGTCTCGGCGAATATTTACATGGAATATTACCCGCAGACTGTTGGATTCATCATTCACACGAAGGAATCTTATCTATATTGGTCCAGTTTTCGATCTCGAAGCCACTTTCTTTCTCGAAGTTGATGAAATATAGGGTTTGGTTAAGGTCTCGGCGAATATCTACATGGAATCTTACACGCAGACTGTTGGATTCATCGTTCATACGAAGGAATCTTATCTATATTGGTCCAATTTTCGATCTCGGAGCCCCTTTCTTTCTCAAAGTTGATGAAATTTAGGGTTTGGTTAAGGTCTCGGCGAATATCTACATGGAATCTTACCCGCATACTTTGGGATTCATCGTTCATACGAAGGAATCTTATCTATATTGGTCCAGTTTTCGATCTCGCAGCCACTTTTTTTCTCGAATTTGATGAAATTTATGGTTTGGTTAAGGTCTCGGCAAATATCTACATGGAATCTTACCCGCAGACGGTTGGATTCATCGTTCATATGAAAGAATCTTATCTATATTGGTCTAGTTTTCGATCTCGGAGCCACTTTCTTTCTCGAAGTTGATGAAATTTAGGGTTTGGTTAAGGTCTCGGGGAATCTCTACGTGGAATCTTACCTGCAGACTATTGGATTCATCGTTCATACGAAGGAATCTTATCTATATTGGTCCAGTTTGCGATCTCGGAGCCACTTTCTTTCTCGAAGTTGATGAAATTCAGGGTCTGGTTAAGGTCTCGGCGGTTATCTACATGGAATCTTACCCACAGACTGTTGGATTCATCGTTCATACGAAGGAATCTTATCTATATTGTTCCAGTTTTCGATCTCGGAGCCCCTTTCTTTCTCGAAGTTGATGAAATTTAGGGTTTGGTTAAGGTCTCGGTGAATACCTACATGGAATCTTACCCGCATACTGTTGGATTCATCGTTCATACGAAGGAATCTTATCTATATTGGTCCAGTTTTCGATCTCGGAGCCACTTTTTTTCTCGAAGTTGATGAAATTTAGGGTTTGGTTAAGGTCTCGCCGAATATCTACATGGAATCTTACCGACATACTGTTGGATTCATTGTTCATACGAAGGAGTCTTATCTATATGGGTCCAGTTTTCGATCTCGGAGCCACTTTCTTTCTCAAAGTTGATGAAATTTAGGGTTTGGTTAAGGTCTCGGCAAATATCTACATGGAATCTTACCCGCAGACGGTTGGATTCATCGTTCATACGAAGGAATCTTATCTATATTGGTCAAGTTTTCGATCTCGGAGCCAATTTCTTTCTCGAATTTGATCAAATTTAGGGTTTGGTTAAGGTCTCGGAGAATATCTACATGGAATCTTACCCGCACACGGTTGGATTCAACGTTAATACGAAGGAATATTATCTATATTGGTCCAGTTTTCGATCTCGGAGCCACTTTGTTTCTCGAAGTTGATGAAATTTAGGGTTTGGTTAAGGTCTCGGTGAATATCTACATGGAATCTTACCCGCAGACTATTGGATTCATCGTTCATACGAAGGAATCTTATCTATATTGGACCAGTTTGCGATCTCGGAGCCACTTTCTTTCTCGAATTTGATGAAATTTAGGGTTTGGTTAAGGTCTCGGGGAATATCTACATGGAATCTTACCCGCAGATTATTGGATTCATCGTTCATACGAAGGAATCTTATCTATATTGGTCCAGTTTTCGATCTCGGAGCCCCTTTGTTTCTCGAAGTTGATGAAATTTAGGGTTTGGTTAAGGTCTCGCCGAATATCTACATGGAATCTTACCGACATACTGTTGGATTCATTGTTCATACGAAGGAATCTTATCTATATGGGTCCAGTTTTCGATCTCGGAGCCACTTTCTTTCTCAAAGTTGATGAAATTTAGGGTTTGGTTAAGGTCTCGGCAAATATCTACATGGAATCTTACCCGCAGACGGTTGGATTAATCGTTCATAAGAAGGAATCTTATCTATATTGGTCTAGTTTTCGATCTCGGAGCCACTTTCTTTCTCGAAGTTGATGAAATTTAGGGTTTGGTTAAGGTCTCGGTGAATATCTACATGGAATCTTACCCGCAGACTGTTGGATTCATCGTTTATACGAAGGAATCTTATCTATATTGGTCCAGTTTTCGATCTCGGAGCCACTTTCTTTCTCGAAGTTGATGAAATTTTGGGTTTGGTTAAGGTCTCGGTGAATATCTACATGGAATCTTACCCACAGAATATTGGATTCATCGTTCATACGAAGGAATCTTATCTATATTGGTCCAATTTGCGATCTCGGAGCCACTTTCTTTCTCGAAGTTGATGAAATTTAGGGTTTGGTTAAGGTCTCGGCGAATATCTACATGGAATCTTACCCACAGACTGTTAGATTCATCGTTCATACGAAGGAATCTTATCTATATTGGTCCTGTTTTCGATCTCGAAGCCTCTTTCTTTCTCGAAGTTGATGAAATTTAGGGTTTGGTTAAGGTCTCGGCGAATATCTACATGGAATCTTACCCGCAGACTGTTGGATTCATCGTTCTTACGAAGGAATCTTATCTATATTGGTCCAGTTTTCGATCTCGGAGCCACTTTCTTTCTCGAAGTTGATGAAATTTAGGGTTTGGTTAAGGTCTCGGCGAATATCTACATGGAATCTTACCCGCAGACTGTTGGATTCATCGTTCACACGAAGGAATCTTCTCTATATTGGTCCAGTTTTCGATCTCGGAGCCACTTTCTTTCTCGAAGTTGATGAAATTTAGGGTTGGTTAAGGTCTCGGCGAATATCTACCTGGAATCTTACCCGCAGACTGTTGGATTCATCGTTCATACGAAGGAATCTTATCTATATTGGTCAAGTTTTCGATCTCGGAGCCACTTTCTTTCTCGAATTTGATCAAATTTAGGGTTTGGTTAAGGTCTCGGAGAATATCTACATGGAATCTTACCCGCACACGGTTGGATTCAACGTTAATACGAATGAATATTATCTATATTGGTCCAGTTTTCGATCTCGGAGCCACTTTGTTTCTCGAAGTTGATGAAATTTAGGGTTTGGTTAAGGTCTCGGTGAATATCTACATGGAATCTTACCCGCAGATTATTGGATTCATCGTTCATACGAAGGAATCTTATCTATATTGGACCAGTTTGCGATCTCGGAGCCACTTTCTTTCTCGAATTTGATGAAATTTAGGGTTTGGTTAAGGTCTCGGGGAATATCTACATGGAATCTTACCCGCAGATTATTGGATTCATCGTTCATACGAAGGTATCTTATCTATATTGGTCCAGTTTTCGATCTCGGAGCCCCTTTCTTTCTCGAAGTTGATGAAATTTAGGGTTTGGTTAAGGTCTCGCCGAATATCTACATGGAATCTTACCGACATACTGTTGGATTCATTGTTCATACGAAGGAATCTTATCTATATGGGTCCAGTTTTCGATCTCGGAGCCACTTTCTTTCTCAAAGTTGATGAAATTTAGGGTTTGGTTAAGGTCTCGGCAAATATCTACATGGAATCTTACCCGCAGACGGTTGGATTAATCGTTCATACGAAGGAATCTTATCTATATTGGTCTAGTTTTCGATCTCGGAGCCACTTTCTTTCTCGAAGTTGATGAAATTTAGGGTTTGGTTAAGGTCTCGGTGAATATCTACATGGAATCTTACCCGCAGACGGTTGGATTCATCGTTCATATGAAGGAATCTTATCTATATTGGTCTAGTTTTCGATCTCGGAGCCACTTTCTTTCTCGAAGTTGATGAAATATAGGGTTTGGTTAAGGTCTCGGCGAATATCTACATGGAATCTTACCCGCAGACTGTTGGATTCATCGTTCATACGAAGGAATCTTATCTATATTGGTCCAGTTTTCGATCTCGGAGCCCCTTTCTTTCTCGAAGTTGATGAAATTTAGGGTTTGGTTAAGGTCTCGGCGAATATCTACATGGAATCTTACCCGCATACTGTTGGATTCATTGTTCATACGAAGGAATCTTATCTATATTGGTCCAGTTTTCGATATCGGAGCCACTTTCTTTCTCGAAGTTGATGAAATTTAGGGTTTGGTTAAGGTCTCGGCGAATATCTACATGGAATCTTACCCGCAGACTGTTGGATTCATCGTTCACACGAAGGAATCTTATCTATATTGGTCCAGTTTTCGATCTCGAAGCCACTTTCTTTCTCGAAGTTGATGAAATTTAGGGTTTGGTTAAGGTCTCGGCGAATATCTACATGGAATCTTACCCGCAGACTATTGGATTCATAGTTCAGACGAAGGAATCTTATCTATATTGGTCCAGTTTTCGATCTCGGAGCCACTTTCTTTCTCGAAGTTGATGAAATTTAGGGTTTGGTTAAGGTCTCGGCGAATATCTACATGGAATCTTACCCGCAGACTGTTGGATTCATCGTTCATACGAAGGAATCTTATCTATATTGGTCCAGTTTTTGATCTCGAAGTTGATGAAATTTTGGGTTTGGTTAAGGTCTCGGCGAACATCTACATAAAATCTTACCCGCAGAATGTTGGATTCATCATTCATACGAAGGAATCTTATCTATATTGGTCAAGTTTTCGATCTCGGAGCCACTTTCTTTCTCGAATTTGATCAAATTTAGGGTTTGGTTAAGGTCTCGGAGAATATCTACATGGAATCTTACCCGCACACGGTTGGATTCAACGTTAATACGAAGGAATATTATCTATATTGGTCCAGTTTTCGATCTCGGAGCCACTTTGTTTCTCGAAGTTGATGAATTTTAGGGTTTGGTTAAGGTCACGGTGAATATCTACATGGAATCTTACCCGCAGACTATTGGATTCATCGTTCATACGAAGGAATCTTATCTATATTGGACCAGTTTGCGATCTCGGAGCCACTTTCTTTCTCGAATTTGATGAAATTTAGGGTTTGGTTAAGGTCTCGGGGAATATCTACATGGAATCTTACCCGCAGATTATTGGATTCATCGTTCATACGAAGGAATCTTATCTATATTGGTCCAGTTTTCGATCTCGGAGCCCCTTTGTTTCTCGAAGTTGATGAAATTTAGGGTTTGGTTAAGGTCTCGCCGAATATCTACATGGAATCTTACCGACATACTGTTGGATTCATTGTTCATACGAAGGAATCTTATCTATATGGGTCCAGTTTTCGATCTCGGAGCCACTTTCTTTCTCAAAGTTGATGAAATTTAGGGTTTGGTTAAGGTCTTGGCAAATATCTACATGGAATCTTACCCGCAGACGGTTGGATTAATCGTTCATACGAAGGAATCTTATCTATATTGGTCTAGTTTTCGATCTCGGAGCCACTTTCTTTCTCGAAGTTGATGAAATTTAGGGTTTGGTTAAGGTCTCGGCGAATATCTACATGGAATCTTACCCGCAGACTGTTGGATTCATCGTTCATACGAAGGAATCTTATCTATATTGGTCCAGTTTTCGATCTCGGAGCCCCTTTCTTTCTCAAAGTTGATGAAATTTAGGGTTTGGTTAAGGTCTCGGCGAATATCTACATGGAATCTTACCCGCATACTTTGGGATTCATCGTTCATACGAAGGAATCTTATCTATATTGGTCCAGTTTTCGATCTCGCAGCCACTTTTTTTCTCGAATTTGATGAAATTTAGGGTTTGGTTAAGGTCTCGGCAAATATCTACATGGAATCTTACCCGCAGACGGTTGGATTCATCGTTCATATGAAAGAATCTTATCTATATTGGTCTAGTTTTCGATCTCGGAGCCACTTTCTTTCTCGAAGTTGATGAAATTTAGGGTTTGGTTAAGGTCTCGGGGAATCTCTACGTGGAATCTTACCCGCAGACTATTGGATTCATCGTTCATACGAAGGAATCTTATCTATATTGGTCAAGTTTGCGATCTCGGAGCCACTTTCTCGAAGTTGATGAAATTCAGGGTCTGGTTAAGGTCTCGGCGGTTATCTACATGGAATCTTACCCACAGACTGTTGGATTCATCGTTCATACGAAGGAATCTTATCTATATTGTTCCAGTTTTCGATCTCGGAGCCCCTTTCTTTCTCGAAGTTGATGAAATTTAGGGTTTGGTTAAGGTCTCGGTGAATACCTACATGGAATCTTACCCGCATACTGTTGGATTCATCGTTCATACGAAGGAATCTTATCTATATTGGTCCAGTTTTCGATCTCGGAGCCACTTTTTTTCTCGAAGTTGATGAAATTTAGGGTTTGTTTAAGGTCTCGCCGAATATCTACATGGAATCTTACCGACATACTGTTGGATTCATTGTTCATACGAAGGAGTCTTATCTATATGGGTCCAGTTTTCGATCTCGGAGCCACTTTCTTTCTCAAAGTTGATGAAATTTAGGGTTTGGTTAAGGTCTCGGCAAATATCTACATGGAATCTTACCCGCAGACGGTTGGATTCATCGTTCATACGAAGGAATCTTATCTATATTGGTCAAGTTTTCGATCTCGGAGCCAATTTCTTTCTCGAATTTGATCAAATTTAGGGTTTGGTTAAGGTCTCGGAGAATATCTACATGGAATCTTACCCGCACACGGTTGGATTCAACGTTAATACGAAGGAATATTATCTATATTGGTCCAGTTTTCGATCTCGGAGCCACTTTGTTTCTCGAAGTTGATGAAATTTAGGGTTTGGTTAAGGTCTCGGTGAATATCTACATGGAATCTTACCCGCAGACTATTGGATTCATCGTTCATACGAAGGAATCTTATCTATATTGGACCAGTTTGCGATCTCGGAGCCACTTTCTTTCTCGAATTTGATGAAATTTAGGGTTTGGTTAAGGTCTCGGGGAATATCTACATGGAATCTTACCCGCAGATTATTGGATTCATCGTTCATACGAAGGAATCTTATCTATATTGGTCCAGTTTTCGATCTCGGAGCCCCTTTGTTTCTCGAAGTTGATGAAATTTAGGGTTTGGTTAAGGTCTCGCCGAATATCTACATGGAATCTTACCGACATACTGTTGGATTCATTGTTCATACGAAGGAATCTTATCTATATGGGTCCAGTTTTCGATCTCGGAGCCACTTTCTTTCTCAAAGTTGATGAAATTTAGGGTTTGGTTAAGGTCTCGGCAAATATCTACATGGAATCTTACCCGCAGACGGTTGGATTAATCGTTCATACGAAGGAATCTTATCTATATTGGTCTAGTTTTCGATCTCGGAGCCACTTTCTTTCTCGAAGTTGATGAAATTTAGGGTTTGGTTAAGGTCTCGGCGAATATCTACATGGAATCTTACCCGCAGACTGTTGGATTCATCGTTCACACGAAGGAATCTTATCTATATTGGTCCAGTTTTCGATCTCGAAGCCACTTTCTTTCTCGAAGTTGATCAAATTTAGGGTTTGGTTAAGGTCTCGGCGAATATCTACATGGAATCTTACCCGCAGACTGTTGGATTAATCGTTCATACGAAGGAATCTTATCTATATTGGTCCAGTTATCGATCTCGGAGCCACTTTCTTTCTCGAAGTTGATGAAATTTAGGGTTTGGTTAAGGTCTCGCCGAATATCTACATGGAATATTACCCGCAGACTGTTGGATTCATCATTCATACGAAGGAATCTTATCTATATTGGTCCAGTTTTCGATCTCAGATCCACTTTCTTTCTCGAAGTTGATGAAATTTAGGGTTTGGTTAAGGTCTCGGCGAATATCTACATGGATTCTTACCCGCATACTGTTGGATTCATCGTTCATACGAAGGAATCTTATCTATATTGGTCCAGTTTTCGATCTCGGAGCCACTTTCTTTCTCGAAGTTGATGAAATTTAGGGTTTGGTTAAGGTCTCGGCGAATATCTACATGGAATCTTACCCGCAGACTGTTGGATTCATCGTTCACACGAAAGAATCTTCTCTATATTGGTCCAGTTTTCGATATCGAAGCCACTTTCTTTCTCGAAGTTGATGAAATTTAGGGTTTGGTTAAGGTCTCGGCGAATATCTACATGGAATCTTACCCGCAGACTGTTGGATTCATCTTTCATACGAAGGAATCTTATCTATATTGGTCCAGTTTTCGATCTCGGAGCCACTTTCTTTCTCGAAGTTGATGAAATTTTGGGTTTGGTTAAGGTCTCGGCGAATATCTACATAATATCTTACCCGCACACTGTTGGATTCATCGTTCATACGAAGGAATCTCATCTATATTGGTCAAGTTTTCAATCTCGGAGCCACTTTTTTTCTCGAATTTGATCAAATTTAGGGTTTGGTTAAGGTCTCGGCGAATATCTACATGGAACCTTACCCGCAGACGGTTGGATTCAACGTTCATACGAAGGAATATTATCTATATTGGTCCAGTTTTCGATCTCGGAGCCACTTTCTTTCTCGAATTTGATGAAATTTAGGGTTTGGTTAAGGTCTCGGGGAATATCTACATGGAATCTTACTCGCAGATTATTGGATTCATCGTTCATACGAAGGAATCTTATCTATATTGGTCCAGTTTTCGATCTCGGAGCCCCTTTCTTTCTCGAAGTTGATGAAATTTAGGGTTTGGTTAAGGTATCGCCGAATATCTACATGG
>NC_039358.1:209808142-209878159 GCF_003573695.1 Papaver somniferum
CTTTCTTTCTCGAAGTTGATGAAATTTAGGGTTTGGTTAAGGTCTCGGTGAATATCTACATGGAATCTTACCCGCAGACTATTGGATTCATCGTTCATACAAAGGAATCTTATCTATATTGGTCCAGTTTGCGATCTTGGAGCCACTTTGTTTCTCGAAGTTGATGAAATTTAGGGTTTGGTTAAGGTCTCGGCGAATATCTACATGGAATCTTACCCACAGACTGTTGGATTCATCGTTCATACGAAGGAATCTTATCTATATTGGTCCAGTTTTCGATCTCGGAGCCACTTTCTTTCTCGAAGTTGATGAAATTTAGGGTTTGGTTAAGGTCTCGGCGAATATCTACGTGGAATCTTACCCGCAGACGGTAGGATTCAACGTTCATATGAAGGAATATTATCTATATTGGTCCCGTTTTCGATCTCGGGGCCACTTTCTTTCTCGAAGTTGATGAAATTTAGAATTGGTTAAGGTCTCGGCGAATATTTACATGGAATATTACCCGCAGACTGTTGGATTCATCATTCACACGAAGGAATCTTATCTATATTGGTCCAGTTTTCGATCTCGAAGCCACTTTCTTTCTCGAAGTTGATGAAATATAGGGTTTGGTTAAAGTCTCGGCGAATATCTACATGGAATCTTACTCGCAGACTGTTGGATTTATCGTTCATACGAAGGAATCTTATCTATATTGGTCCAGTTTTCGATCTCGGAGCCCCTTTCTTTCTCGAAGTTGATGAAATTTAGGGTTTGGTTAAGGTCTCGGCGAATATCTACATGGAATCTTTCCCGCATACTTTGGGATTCATCGTTCATACGAAGGAATCTTATCTATATTGGTCCAGTTTTCGATCTCGCAGCCACTTTCTTTCTCGAATTTGATGAAATTTAGGGTTTGGTTAAGGTCTCGGCAAATATCTACATGGAATCTTACCCGCAGACGGTTGGATTCATCGTTCATATGAAGGAATCTTATCTATATTGGTCTAGTTTTCGATCTCGGAGCCACTTTCTTTCTCGAAGTTGATGAAATTTAGGGTTTGGTTAAGGTCTCGGGGAATATCTACGTGGAATCTTACCCGCAGACTATTGGATTCATCGTTCATACGAAGGAATCTTATCTATATTGGTCCAGTTTGCGATCTCGGAGCCACTTTCTTTCTCGAAGTTGATGAAATTTAGGGTTTGGTTAAGGTCTCGGCGGTTATCTACATGGAATCTTACCCACAGACTGTTGGATTCATCGTTCATACGAAGGAATCTTATTTATATTGTTCCAGTTTTCGATCTCGGAGCCCCTTTCTTTCTCTAAGTTGATGAAATTTAGGGTTTGGTTAAGGTCTCGGCGAATACCTACATGGAATCTTACCCGTATACTGTTGGATTCATCGTTCATACGAAGGAATCTTATCTATATTGGTCCAGTTTTCGATCTCGGAGCCACTTTCTTTCTCGAAGTTGATGAAATTTAGGGTTTGGTTAAGGTATCGGCGAATATCTACATGGAATCTTACCCGCAGACTGTTGGATTCATCGTTCACACGAAGGAATCTTCTCTATATTGGTCCATATTTCGATCTCGAAGCCACTTTCTTTCTCGAAGTTGATGAGATTTAGGGTTTGGTTAAGGTCTCGGCGAATATCTACATGGAATCTTACCCGCAGACTGTTGGATTCATCTTTCATACGAAGGAATCTTATCTATATTGGTCCAGTTTTCGATCTCGGAGCCACTTTCTTTCTCGAAGTTGATGAAATTTTGGGTTTGGTTAAGGTCTCGGCGAATATCTACATAATATCTTACCCGCACACTGTTGGATTCATCGTTCATACGAAGGAATCTCATCTATATTGGTCAAGTTTTCAATCTCGGAGCCACTTTTTTTCTCGAATTTGATCAAATTTAGGGTTTGGTTAAGGTCTCGGCGAATATCTACATGGAACCTTACCCGCAGACGGTTGGATTCAACGTTCATACGAAGGAATATTATCTATATTGGTCCAGTTTTCGATCTCGGAGCTACTTTCTTTCTCGAATTTGATGAAATTTAGGGTTTGGTTAAGGTCTCGGGGAATATCTACATGGAATCTTACCCGCAGATTATTGGATTCATCGTTCATACGAAGGAATCTTATCTATATTGGTCCAGTTTTCGATCTCGGAGCCCCTTTCTTTCTCGAAGTTGATGAAATATAGGGTTTGGTTAAGGTATCGCCGAATATCTACATGGAATCTTACCGACATACTGTTGGATTCATTGTTCATACGAAGGAATCTTATCTATATGGGTCCAGTTTTCGATCTCGGAGCCACTTTCTTTCTCGAATTTGATGAAATTTAGGGTTTGGTTAAGGTCTCGGCAAATATCTACATGGAATCTTACCCGCAGAATGTTGGATTCATCGTTAATACGAAGGAATATTATCTATATTGGTCCAGTTTTCGATCTCGGTGCCACTTTTTTTCTCGAAGTTGATGAAATTTAGGGTTTGGTTAAGGTCTCGGTGAATATCTACATGGAATCTTACCCGCATACTGTTGGATTCATCGTTCATACGAAGGAATCTTATCTATATTGGTCCAGTTTTCGATCACGCAGCCACTTTTTTTCTCGAATTTGATGAAATTTAGGGTTTGGTTAAGGTCTCGGCAAATATCTACATGGAATCTTACCCGCAGACGGTTGGATTCATCGTTCATATGAAGGAATCTTATCTATATTGGTCCAGTTTTCGATCTCGGAGCCACTTTCTTTCTCGAATTTGATGAAATTTAGGGTTTGGTTAAGGTCTCGGTGAATATCTACATGGAATCTTACTCGCAGATTATTGGATTCATCGTTCATACGAAGGAATCTTATCTATATTGGTCCAGTTTTCGATCTCGGAGCCCCTTTCTTTCTCGAAGTTGATGAAATTTAGGGTTTGGTTAAGGTATCGCCGAATATCTACATGGAATCTTACCGACATACTGTTGGATTCATTGTTCATACGAAGGAATCTTATCTATATGGGTCCAGTTTTCGATCTCGGAGCCACTTCCTTTCTCGAAGTTGATGAAATTTAGGGTTTGGTTAAGGTCTCGGCGAATATCTACATGGAATCTTACCCGCAGACTGTTGGATTCATCGTTCACACGAAGGAATCTTCTATATATTGGTCCAGTTTTCGATCTCGAAGCCACTTTCTTTCTCGAAGTTGATGAGATTTAGGGTTTGGTTAAGGTCTCGGCGAATATCTACATGGAATCTTACCCGCAGACTGTTGGATTCATCTTTCATACGAAGGAATCTTATCTATATTGGTCCAGTTTTCGATCTCGGAGCCACTTTCTTTCTCGAAGTTGATGAAATTTTGGGTTTGGTTAAGGTCTCGGCGAATATCTACATAATATCTTACCCGCACACTGTTGGATTCATCGTTCATACGAAGGAATCTCATCTATATTGGTCAAGTTTTCAATCTCGGAGCCACTTTTTTTCTCGAATTTGATCAAATTTAGGGTTTGGTTAAGGTCTCGGCGAATATCTACATGGAACCTTACCCGCAGACGGTTGGATTCAACGTTCATACGAAGGAATATTATCTATATTGGTCCAGTTTTCGATCTCGGAGCCACTTTCTTTCTCGAATTTGATGAAATTTAGGGTTTGGTTAAGGTCTCGGGGAATATCTACATGGAATCTTACTCGCAGATTATTGGATTCATCGTTCATACGAAGGAATCTTATCTATATTGGTCCAGTTTTCGATCTCGGAGCCCCTTTCTTTCTCGAAGTTGATGAAATTTAGGGTTTGGTTAAGGTATCGCCGAATATCTACATGGAATCTTACCGACATACTGTTGGATTCATTGTTCATACGAAGGAATCTTATCTATATGGGTCCAGTTTTCGATCTCGGAGCCACTTCCTTTCTCGAAGTTGATGAAATTTAGGGTTTGGTTAAGGTCTCGGCGAATATCTACATGGAATCTTACCCGCAGACTGTTGGATTCATCGTTCACACGAAGGAATCTTCTATATATTGGTCCAGTTTTCGATCTCGAAGCCACTTTCTTTCTCGAAGTTGATGAGATTTAGGGTTTGGTTAAGGTCTCGGCGAATATCTACATGGAATCTTACCCGCAGACTGTTGGATTCATCTTTCATACGAAGGAATCTTATCTATATTGGTCCAGTTTTCGATCTCGGAGCCACTTTCTTACTCGAAGTTGATGAAATTTTGGGTTTGGTTAAGGTCTCGGCGAATATCTACATAATATCTTACCCGCACACTGTTGGATTCATCGTTCATACGAAGGAATCTCATCTATATTGGTCAAGTTTTCAATCTCGGAGCCACTTTTTTTCTCGAATTTGATCAAATTTAGGGTTTGGTTAAGGTCTCGGCGAATATCTACATGGAACCTTACCCGCAGACGGTTGGATTCAACGTTCATACGAAGGAATATTATCTATATTGGTCCAGTTTTCGATCTCGGAGCTACTTTCTTTCTCGAATTTGATGAAATTTAGGGTTTGGTTAAGGTCTCGGGGAATATCTACATGGAATCTTACCCGCAGATTATTGGATTCATCGTTCATACGAAGGAATCTTATCTATATTGGTCCAGTTTTCGATCTCGGAGCCCCTTTCTTTCTCGAAGTTGATGAAATATAGGGTTTGGTTAAGGTATCGCCGAATATCTACATGGAATCTTACCGACATACTGTTGGATTCATTGTTCATACGAAGGAATCTTATCTATATGGGTCCAGTTTTCGATCTCGGAGCCACTTTCTTTCTCGAATTTGATGAAATTTAGGGTTTGGTTAAGGTCTCGGCAAATATCTACATGGAATCTTACCCGCAGAATGTTGGATTCATCGTTAATACGAAGGAATATTATCTATATTGGTCCAGTTTTCGATCTCGGTGCCACTTTTTTTCTCGAAGTTGATGAAATTTAGGGTTTGGTTAAGGTCTCGGTGAATATCTACATGGAATCTTACCCGCATACTGTTGGATTCATCGTTCATACGAAGGAATCTTATCTATATTGGTCCAGTTTTCGATCACGCAGCCACTTTTTTTCTCGAATTTGATGAAATTTAGGGTTTGGTTAAGGTCTCGGCAAATATCTACATGGAATTTTACCCGCAGACGGTTGGATTCATCGTTCATATGAAGGAATCTTATCTATATTGGTCTAGTTTTCGATCTCGGAGCCACTTTCTTTCTCGAAGTTGATGAAATTTAGGGTTTGGTTAAGGTCTCGGGGAATATCTACGTGGAATCTTACCCGCAGACTATTGGATTCATCGTTCATACGAAGGAATCTTATCTATATTGGTCCAGTTTGCGATCTCGGAGCCACTTTCTTTCTCGAAGTTGATGAAATTTAGGGTTTGGTTAAGGTCTCGGCGGTTATCTACATGGAATCTTACCCACAGACTGTTGGATTCATCGTTCATACGAAGGAATCTTATCTATATTGGTCCAGTTTTCGATCTCGGAGCCCCTTTCTTTCTCGAAGTTGATGAAATTTAGGGTTTGGTTAAGGTCTCGGCGAATATCTACATGGAATCTTACCCGCATACTGTTGGATTCATCGTTCATACGAAGGAATCTTATCTATATTGGTCCAGTTTTCGATCTCGGAGCCCCTTTCTTTCTCGAAGTTGATGAAATTTAGGGTTTGGTTAAGGTCTCGGCGAATATCTACATGGAATCTTACCCGCATACTGTTGGATTCATTGTTCTTACGAAGGAATCTTATTTATATTGGTCCAGTTTTTGATCTCGGAGCCACTTTCTCGAAGTTGATGAAATTTAGGGATTGGTTAAGGTCTCGACGAATATCTACATAGAATCTTACCCGCAGACTGTTGGATTCATCGTTCATACGAAGGAATCTTACCTATATTGGTCTAGTTTTCGATCTCAGAGCTACTTTCTTTCTCGAATTTGATCAAATTTAGGGTTTGGTTAAGGTCTATACGAATATCTACGTGGAATCTTACCCGCAGACGGTAGGATTCAACGTTCATATGAAGGAATATTATCTATATTGGTCCACTTTTCGATCTCGGAGCCACTTTCTTTCTCGAAGTTGATGAAATTTAGAATTGGTTAAGGTCTCGGCGAATATCTACATAGAATCTTACCCGCAGACTGTTGGATTCATCGTTCATACGAAAGAATCTTATCTATATTGGTCTAGTTTTCGATCTCGGAGCTACTTTCTTTCTCGAATTTGATCAAATCTCGGGTTTGGTTAAGGTCTCGACGAATATCTACGTGGAATCTTACCCGCAGACGGTAGGATTCAACATTCATATGAAGGAATGTTATCTATATTGGTCCAGTTTTCGATCTCGGAGCCACTTTCTTTCTCGAAATTGATGAAATTTAGAATTGGTTAAGGTCTCGGCGAATATCTACATGGAATCTTACCCGCAGACTGTTGGATTCATCGTTCACACAAAAGAATCTTATCTATATTGGTCCTGTTTTCGATCTCGAAGGCACTTTCTTTATCGAAGTTGATGAAATTTAGGGTTTGGTTAAGGTCTCGGCGAATATCTACATGGAATCTTACCCACAGACTGTTGGATTCATCGTTCATACGAAGGAATCTTATCTATATTGGTCCAGTTTTTGATCTCGGAGCCACTTTCTTTCTCGAAGTTGATGAAATTTAGGGTTTGTTAAGGTCTCGGCGAATATCTACATGGAATCTTACCCGCATATTGTTGGATTCATTGTTCATACGAAGGAATCTTATCTATATTGGTCCAGTTTTCGATCTCGGAGCAACTTTCTTTCTCGAAGTTGATGAAATTTAGGGTTTGGTTAAGGTCTCGGCGAATATCTACATAGAATCTTACCCGCAGACTGTTGGATTCATCGTTCATACGAAGGAATCTTATCTATATTGGTCTGGTTTTCGATCTCGGAGCTACTTTCTTTCTCGAATTTGATCAAATTTAGGGTTTGGTTAAGGTCTCGACGAATATCTACGTGGAATCTTACCCGCAGACGGTAGGATTCAACGTTCATATGAAGGAATATTATCTATATTGGTCTAGTTTTCGATCTCGGAGCCACTTTCTTTCTCGAAGTTGATGAAATTTAGAATTGGTTAAGGTCTCGGCGAAGATATACATGGAATCTTACCCGCATACTGTTGGATTCATTGTTCATACGAAGGAATCTTATCTATATTGGTCCAGTTTTCGATCTCGGAGCAACTTTCTTTCTCGAAGTTGATGAAATTTAGGGTTTGGTTAAGGTCTCGGCGAATATCTACATAGAATCTTACCCGCAGACTGTTGGATTCATCGTTCATACGAAGGAATCTTATCTATATTGGTCTGGTTTTCGATCTCGGAGCTACTTTCTTTCTCGAATTTGATCAAATTTAGGGTTTGGTTAAGGTCTCGACGAATATCTACGTGGAATCTTACTCGCAGACGGTAGGATTCAACGTTCATATGAAGGAATGTTATCTATATTGGTCCAGTTTTCGATCTCGGAGCCACTTTCTTTCTCGAAGTTGATGAAATTTAGAATTGGTTAAGGTCTCGGCGAATATCTGCATGGAATCTTACCGGCAGACTGTTGGATTCATCGTTCACACGAAGGAATCTTATCTATATTGGTCCAGTTTTCGATCTCGGACCCCCTTTCTTTCTCGAAGTTGATGAAATTTAGGCTTTGGTTAAGGTCTCGGCGAATATCTACATGGAATCTTACCCGCATACTGTTGGATTCATTGTTCATACTAAGGAATCTTATCTATATTGGTCCAGTTTTCGATCTCGGAGCAACTTTCTTTCTCGAAGTTGATGAAATTTAGGGTTTGGTTAAGGTCTCGGCGAATATCTACATGGAATCTTACCCGCACACTATTGGATTCATCGTTCCTACGAAGGAATCTTATCTATATTGGTCCAGTTTTCGATCTCGGAGCCACTTTCTTTCTCGAAGTTGATGAAATTTAGGATTTGGTTAAGGTCTCGGCGAATATCTACATGGAATCTTACCCGCAGACTGTTGGATTCATCGTTCATACGAAAGAATCTTTTATATATTGGTCCAGTTTTCGATCTCGGAGCCCCTTTCTTTCTCGAAGTTGATGAAATTTAGTGTTTGGTTAAGGTCTCGGCGAATATCTACATAGAATCTTACCCGCATACTGTTGGATTCATTGTTCATACGAAGGAATCTTATCTATATTGGTCAAGTTTTCGATCTCGGAGCAACTTTCTTTCTCGAAGTTGATGAAATTTAGGGTTTGGTTAAGGTCTCGGCGAATATCTACATAGAATCTTACCCGCAGACTATTGGATTCATCGTTCATACAAAGGAATCTTATCTATATTGGTCCAGTTTTCGATCTCGGAGCTACTTTCTTTCTCGAATTTGATCAAATTTAGGGTTTGGTTAAGGTCTCGGCGAATATCTACGTGGAATCTTACCTGCAGACGGTAGGATTCAACGTTCATATGAAGGAACATTATCTATTTGGTCCAGTTTTCGATCTCGGAGCCACTTTCTTTCTCGAAGTTGATGAAATTTAGAATTGGTTAAGGTCTCGGCGAATATTTACGTGGAATCTTACCCGTATACTGTTGGATTCATTGTTCATACGAAGGAATCTTATCTATATTGGTCCAGTTTTCGATCTCGGAGCTACTTTCTTTCTCGAAGTTGATGAAATTTAGGGTTTGGTTAAGGTCTCGGCGAATATCTACATAGAATCTTACCCGCAGACTGTTGGATTCATCGTTCATACGAAGGAATCTTATCTATATTGGTCTGGTTTTCAATCTCGGAGCTACTTTCTTTCTCGAATTTGATCAAATTTAGGGTTTGGTTAAGGTCTCGACGAATATCTACGTGGAATCTTACCCGCAGACGGTAGGATTCAACGTTCATATGAAGGAATATTATCTATATTGGTCCAGTTTTTGATCTCGGAGCCACTTTTTTTCTCGAAGTTGATGAAATTTAGAATTGGTTAAGGTCTCGGAGAATATCTACATGGAATCTTACCCGCAGACTATTGGATTCATCGTTCTTACGAAGGAATCTTATCTATATTGGTCCAGTTTTCGATCTCGGAGCCACTTTCTTTCTCGAAGTTGATGAAATTTAGGATTTGGTTAAGGTCTCGGCGAATATCTACATGGAATCTTACCCGCAGACTTTTGGATTCATCGTTCATACGAAGGAATCTTTTATATATTGGTCCAGTTTTCGATCTCGGAGCCCCTTTCTTTCTCGAAGTTGATGAAATTTAGTGTTTGGTTAAGGTCTCGGCGAATGTCTACATGGAACCTTACCCGCATACTGTTGGATTCATTGTTCATACGAAGGAATCTTATCTATATTGGTCCAGTTTTCGATCTCGGAGCAACTTTCTTTCTCGAAGTTGATGAAATTTAGGGTTTGGTTAAGGTCTCGGCGAATATCTACATAGAATCTTACCCGCAGACTATTGGATTCATCGTTCATACGAAGGAATCTTATCTATATTGGTCCAGTTTTCGATCTCGGAGCTACTTTCTTTCTCGAATTTGATCAAATTTAGGGTTTGGTTAAGGTCTCGGCGAATATCTACGTGGAATCTTACCTGCAGACGGTAGGATTCAACGTTCATATGAAGGAACATTATATATTTGGTTCAGTTTTCGATCTCGGAGCCACTTTCTTTCTCGAAGTTGATGAAATTTAGAATTGGTTAAGGTCTCGGCGAATATGTACATGGAATCTTACCGGAAGACTGTTGGATTCATCGTTCACACGAAGGAATCTTATTTATATTGGTCCAGTTTTCGATCTCGAAACCACTTTCTTTCTCGAAGTTGATAAAATTTAGGGTTTGGTTAAGGTCTCGTTGAATATCTACATGGAATCTTACCCGCAGACTGTTGGATTCATCGTTCATACGAAGGAATCTTATCTATATTGGTCCAGTTTTCGATCTCGGAGCCCCTTTCTTTATCGAAGTTGATGAAATTTAGGCTTTGGTTAAGGTCTCGGCGAATATCTACATGGAATCTTACCTGCATACTGTTTGATTCATTGTTCATACGAAGGAATCTTATCTATATTGGTCCAGTTTTCGATCTCGGTGCAACTTTCTTTCTCGAAGTTGATGAAATTTAGGGTTTGGTTAAGGTCTCGGAGAATATCTACATGGAATCTTACCCGCAGACTATTGGATTCATCGTTCATACGAAGGAATCTTATCTATATTGGTCCAGTTTTCGATCTCGGAGCCACTTTCTTTCTCGAAGTTGATGAAATTTAGGGTTTGGTTAAGGTCTCAGCGAATATCTACATGGAATCTTACCCGCAGACTATTGGATTCATCGTTCAGACGAAGGAATCTTATCTATATTGGTCTAGTTTTCGATCTCGGAGCCACTTTCTTTCTCGAAGTTGATGAAATTTAGGGTTTGGTTAAGGTCTCGGCGAATATCTACATGGAATCTTACCCGCAGACTATTGGATTCATCGTTCAGACGAAGGAATCTTATCTATATTGGTCCAGTTTTCGATCTCGGAGCCACTTTCTTTCTCGAAGTTGATGAAATTTAGGGTTTGGTTAAGGTCTCGGCGAATATCTACATGGAATGTTACCCGCAGACTGTTGGATTCATCGTTCATATGAAGGAATCTTATCTATATTGGTCCAGTTTTCGATCTCGGACCCCCTTTCTTTCTCGAAGTTGATGAAATTTAGGCTTTGGTTAAGGTCTCGGCGAATATCTACATGGAATCTTACCCACATACTGTTGGATTCATTGTGCATATGAAGGAATATTATCTATATTGTCCAGTTTTCGATCTCGGAGCCACTTTCTTTCTCGAAGTTGATGAAATTTAGAGTTGGTTAAGGTCTCGGCGAATATCTACATAGAATCTTACCCGCAGACTGTTGGATTCATCGTTCATACGAAAGAATCTTATCTATATTGGTCTAGTTTTCGATCTCGGAGCAACTTTCTTTCTCGAAGTTGATGAAATTTAGGGTTTGGTTAAGGTCTCGGCGAATATCTACCTAGAATCTTACCCGCAGACTGTTGGATTCATCGTTCATACGAAGGAATCTTATCTATATTGGTCTAGTTTTCGATCTAGGAGCTACTTTCTTTCTCGAATTTGATCAAATTTAGGGTTTGGTTAAGGTCTTGACGAATATCTACGTGAATCTTACTCGCATACGGTAGGATTCAACGTTCATATGAAGGAATATTATCTATATTGGTCCAGTTTTCGATCTCGGAGCCACTTTCTTTCTCGAAGTTGATGAAATTTAGAATTGGTTAAGGTCTCGGCGAATATCTACATGTAATCTTACCGGCAAACTAATGGATTCATTGTTCACACGAAGGAATCTTATCTATATTGGTCCAGTTTTCGATCTCGAAGCCACTTTGTTTATCGAATTTGATGAAATTTAGGGTTTGGTTAAGGTCTCGGCGAATATCTACATGGAATCTTACCCGCAGACTGTTGGATTCATCGTTCATACGAAGGAATCTTTTCTATATTGGTCCAGTTTTCGATCTCGGAGAAACTTTCTTTCTTGAAGTTGATGAAATTTAGGGTTTGGTTAAGGTCTCGGTGAATATCTACATGGAATCTTACCCGCAGACTATTGGATTCATCGTTCAGACGAAGGAATCTTATCTATATTGGTCCAGTTTTCGATCTCGGAGCCTCTTTCTTTCTCGAAGTTGATGAAATTTAGGATCTGGTTAAGGTCTCGGCGAATATCTACATGGAATCTTACCGGAAGAATGTTGGATTCATCGTTCACACGAAGGAATCTTATCTATATTGGTCCAGTTTTCGATCTCAGAGCCACTTTCTTTCTCGAAGTTGATGAAATTTAGAATTGGTTAAGGTCTCGGAGAATATCTACATTGAATCTTACCGACAGACTGTTGGATTAATCGTTCGCACGAAGGAATCTTATCTATATTGGTCCAGTTTTCTATCTCAAAGCCACTTTCTTTCTCGAAGTTGATGAAATTTAGGGTTTGGTTAAGGTCTCGGTAAATATCTACATGGAATCTTACCCGCAGACTGTTGGATTCATCGTTCATATGAAGGAATCTTATCTATATTGGTCTAGTTTTCGATCTCGGAGCCACTTTCTTTCTCGAAGTTGATGAAATTTAGGGTTTGGTTAAGGTCTCGGTGAATATCTACATGGAATCTTACCCGCAGACTATTGGAATCATCGTTCAGACGAAGGAATCTTATCTATATTGGTCCAGTTTTCGATCTCGGAGCCATTTTCTTTCTCGAAGTTGATGAAATTTAGGGTTTGGTTAAGGTCTCAACGAATATCTACATGGAATCTTACCCGCAGACTATTGGATTCATCGTTCAGACGAAGGAATCTTATCTATATTGGTCTAGTTTTCGATCTCGGAGCCACTTTCTTTCTCGAAGTTGATGAAATTTAGGGTTTGGTTAAGGTCTCGGCAAATATCTACATGGAATCTTACCCGCGACTGTTGGATTCATCGTTCATATGAAGGAATCTTATCTATATTGGTCCAGTTTTCGATCTCGGAGCCCCTTTCTTTCTCGAAGTTGATGAAATTTAGGGTTTGGTTAAGGTCTCAGCGAATATCTACATGGAATCTTACCCGCAGACTATTGGATTCATCGTTCAGACGAAGGAATCTTATCTATATTGGTCCAGTTTTCGATCTCGGAGCCACTTTCTTTCTCGAAGTTGATGAAATTTAGGGTTTGGTTAAGGTCTCGGCGAATATCTACATGGAATGTTACCCGCAGACTGTTGGATTCATCGTTCATATGAAGGAATCTTATCTATATTGGTCGAGTTTTCGATCTCAGAGCCACTTTCTTTCTCGAAGTTGATGAAATTTAGAATTGGTTAAGGTCTCGGAGAATATCTACATTGAATCTTACCGACAGACTGTTGGATTAATCGTTCGCACGAAGGAATCTTATCTATATTGGTCCAGTTTTCTATCTCAAAGCCACTTTCTTTCTCGAAGTTGATGAAATTTAGGGTTTGGTTAAGGTCTCGGTAAATATCTACATGGAATCTTACCCGCAGACTGTTGGATTCATCGTTCATATGAAGGAATCTTATCTATATTGGTCTAGTTTTCGATCTCGGAGCCACTTTCTTTCTCGAAGTTGATGAAATTTAGGGTTTGGTTAAGGTCTCGGTGAATATCTACATGGAATCTTACCCGCAGACTATTGGAATCATCGTTCAGACGAAGGAATCTTATCTATATTGGTCCAGTTTTCGATCTCGGAGCCATTTTCTTTCTCGAAGTTGATGAAATTTAGGGTTTGGTTAAGGTCTCAGCGAATATCTACATGGAATCTTACCCGCAGACTATTGGATTCATCGTTCAGACGAAGGAATCTTATCTATATTGGTCTAGTTTTCGATCTCGGAGCCACTTTCTTTCTCGAAGTTGATGAAATTTAGGGTTTGGTTAAGGTCTCGGCGAATATCTACATGGAATCTTACCCGCAGACTATTGGATTCATCGTTCAGACGAAGGAATCTTATCTATATTGGTCCAGTTTTCGATCTCGGAGCCACTTTCTTTCTCGAAGTTGATGAAATTTAGGGTTTGGTTAAGGTCTCGGCGAATATCTACATGGAATGTTACCCGCAGACTGTTGGATTCATCGTTCATATGAAGGAATCTTATCTATATTGGTCCAGTTTTCGATCTCGGACCCCCTTTCTTTCTCGAAGTTGATGAAATTTAGGCTTTGGTTAAGGTCTCGGCGAATATCTACATGGAATCTTACCCACATACTGTTGGATTCATTGTGCATATGAAGGAATATTATCTATATTGTCCAGTTTTCGATCTCGGAGCCACTTTCTTTCTCGAAGTTGATGAAATTTAGAGTTGGTTAAGGTCTCGGCGAATATCTACATGTAATCTTACCGGCAAACTAATGGATTCATTGTTCACACGAAGGAATCTTATCTATATTGGTCCAGTTTTCGATCTCGAAGCCACTTTGTTTATCGAATTTGATGAAATTTAGGGTTTGGTTAAGGTATCGGCGAATATCTACATGGAATCTTACCCGCAGACTTTTGGATTCATCGTTCATACGAAGGAATCTTTTCTATATTGGTCCAGTTTTCGATCACGGAGCCCCTTTCTTTCTCGAAGTTGATGAAATTTAGTGTTTGGTTAAGGTCTCGGCGAATATCTACAAGGAATCTTACCCGCATACTGTTGGATTCATTGTTCATACGAAGGAATCTTATCTATATTGGTCCAGTTTTCGATCTCGGAGCAACTTTCTTTCTCGAAGTTGATGAAATTTAGGGTTTGGTTAAGGTCTCGGCGAATATCTACATAGAATCTTACCCGCAGACTGTTGGATTCATCGTTCATACGAAGGAATCTTATCTATATTGGTCTAGTTTTCGATCTCGGAGCTACTTTCTTTCTCGAATTTGATCAAATTTAGGGTTTGGTTAAGGTCTCGACGAATATCTACGTGGAATCTTACCTGCAGACGGTAGGATTCAACGTTCATATGAAGGAATATTATCTATATTGGTCTAGTTTTCGATCTCGGAGCCACTTTCTTTCTCGTAGTTGATGAAATTTAGAATTGGTTAAGGTCTCGGCGAATATCTACATGGAATCTTACCGGCAGACTGTTGGATTCATCGTTCACACGAAGTAATCTTATCTATATTGGTCCAGTTTTCGATCTCGAAGGCACTTTCTTTATCGAAGTTGATGAAATTTAGGGTTTGGTTAAGGTCTCGGCGAATATCTACATGGAATCTTACCCACAGACTGTTGGATTCATCGTTCATACGAAGGAATCTTATCTATATTGGTCCAGTTTTTGATCTCGGAGCCACTTTCTTTCTCGAAGTTGATGAAATTTAGGGTTTGTTAAGGTCTCGGCGAATATCTACATGGAATCTTACCCGCATATTGTTGGATTCATTGTTCATACGAAGGAATCTTATCTATATTGGTCCAGTTTTCGATCTCGGAGCAACTTTCTTTCTCGAAGTTGATGAAATTTAGGGTTTGGTTAAGGTCTCGGCGAATATCTACATAGAATCTTACCCGCAGACTATTGGTTTCATCGTTCATACGAAGGAATCTTATCTATATTGGTCCAGTTTTCGATCTCGGAGCTACTTTCTTTCTCGAATTTGATCAAATTTAGGGTTTGGTTAAGGTCTCGGCGAATATCTACGTGGAATCTTACCTGCAGACGGTAGGATTCAACGTTCATATGAAGGAACATTATCTATTTGGTCCAGTTTTCGATCTCGGAGCCACTTTCTTTCTCGAAGTTGATGAAATTTAGAATTGGTTAAGGTCTCGGCGAATATCTACATGGAATCTTACCGGAAGACTGTTGGATTCATCGTTCACACGAAGGAATCTTATTTATATTGGTCCAGTTTTCGATCTCGAAACCACTTTCTTTCTCGAAGTTGATGAAATTTAGGGTTTGGTTAAGGTCTCGGCGAATATCTACATGGAATCTTACCCGCAGACTGTTGGATTCATCGTTCATACGAAGGAATCTTATCTATATTGGTCCAGTTTTCGATCTCGGAGCCACTTTCTTTCTCGAAGTTGATGAAATTTAGGGTTTGGTTAAGGTCTCGGCGAATATCTACTTGGAATATTACCCGCAGACTGTTGGATTCATCGTTCATACGAAGGAATCTTATCTATATTGGTCCAATTTTCGATCTCGGAGCCACTTTCTTTCTCGAAGTTGATGAAATTTAGAATTGGTTAAGGTCTCGGCGAATATTTACATGGAATCTTACCCGCAGACTGTTGGATTCATCATTCACACGAAGGAATCTTATCTATATTGGTCCAGTTTTCGATCTCGAAGCCACTTTCTTTCTCGAAGTTGATGAAATATAGGGTTTGGTTAAGGTCTCGGCGAATATCTACATGGAATCTTACCCGCAGACTGTTGGATTCATCGTTCATACGAAGGAATCTTATCTATATTGATCCAGTTTCGACCTCGGAGCCACTTTCTGTCTCGAAGTTGATGAAATTTAGGGTTTGGTTTAGGTCTCGGCGAATATCTACATGAAATATTACACGCAGACTGTTGGATTCATCGTTCATACGAAGGAATCTTATCTATATTGGTCCAATTTTCGATCTCGGAGCCCCTTTCTTTCTCGAAGTTGATGAAATTTAGGGTTTGGTTAAGGTCTCGGCGAATATCTACATGGAATCTTACCCGCATACTGTTGGATTCATTGTTCATACGAAGGAATCTTATCTATATTGGTCCAGTTTTCGATCTCGGAGCCTCTTTCTTTCTCGAAGTTGATGAAATTTAGGGTTTGGTTAAGGTCTCGGCGAATATCTACATGGAATCTTACCCGCAGACTATTGGATTCATCGTTCAGACGAAGGAATCTTATCTATATTGGTCCAGTTTTCGATCTCGGAGCCACTTTCTTTCTCGAAGTTGATGAAATTTAGGGTTTGGTTAAGGTCTCGGCGAATATCTACATGGAATGTTACCCGCAGACTGTTGGATTCATCGTTCATATGAAGGAATCTTATCTATATTGGTCCAGTTTTCGATCTCGGACCCCCTTTCTTTCTCGAAGTTGATGAAATTTAGGCATTGGTTAAGGTCTCGGCGAATATCTACATGGAATCTTACCCACATACTGTTGGATTCATTGTGCATATGAAGGAATATTATCTATATTGTCCAGTTATCGATCTCGGAGCCACTTTCTTTCTCGAAGTTGATGAAATTTAGAGTTGGTTAAGGTCTCGGCGAATATCTACATAGAATCTTACCCGCAGACTGTTGGATTCATCGTTCATAAGAAAGAATCTTATCTATATTGGTCTAGTTTTCGATCTCGGAGCAACTTTCTTTCTCGAAGTTGATGAAATTTAGGGTTTGGTTAAGGTCTCGGCGAATATCTACCTAGAATCTTACCCGCAGACTGTTGGATTCATCGTTCATACGAAGGAATCTTATCTATATTGGTCTAGTTTTCGATCTAGGAGCTACTTTCTTTCTCGAATTTGATCAAATTTAGGGTTTGGTTAAGGTCTTGACGAATATCTACGTGAATCTTACTCGCATACGGTAGGATTCAACGTTCATATGAAGGAATATTATCTATATTGGTCCAGTTTTCGATCTCGGAGCCACTTTCTTTCTCGAAGTTGATGAAATTTAGAATTGGTTAAGGTCTCGGCGAATATCTACATGTAATCTTACCGGCAAACTAATGGATTCATTGTTCACACGAAGGAATCTTATCTATATTGGTCCAGTTTTCGATCTCGAAGCCACTTTGTTTATCGAATTTGATGAAATTTAGGGTTTGGTTAAGGTCTCGGCGAATATCTACATGGAATCTTACCCGCAGACTGTTGGATTCATCGTTCATACGAAGGAATCTTTTCTATATTGGTCCAGTTTTCGATCTCGGAGAAACTTTCTTTCTTGAAGTTGATGAAATTTAGGGTTTGGTTAAGGTCTCGGTGAATATCTACATGGAATCTTACCCGCAGACTATTGGATTCATCGTTCAGACGAAGGAATCTTATCTATATTGGTCCAGTTTTCGATCTCGGAGCCTCTTTCTTTCTCGAAGTTGATGAAATTTAGGATCTGGTTAAGGTCTCGGCGAATATCTACATGGAATCTTACCGGAAGAATGTTGGATTCATCGTTCACACGAAGGAATCTTATCTATATTGGTCCAGTTTTCGATCTCAGAGCCACTTTCTTTCTCGAAGTTGATGAAATTTAGAATTGGTTAAGGTCTCGGAGAATATCTACATTGAATCTTACCGACAGACTGTTGGATTAATCGTTCGCACGAAGGAATCTTATCTATATTGGTCCAGTTTTCTATCTCAAAGCCACTTTCTTTCTCGAAGTTGATGAAATTTAGGTTTTGGTTAAGGTCTCGGTAAATATCTACATGGAATCTTACCCGCAGACTGTTGGATTCATCGTTCATATGAAGGAATCTTATCTATATTGGTCTAGTTTTCGATCTCGGAGCCACTTTCTTTCTCGAAGTTGATGAAATTTAGGGTTTGGTTAAGGTCTCGGTGAATATCTACATGGAATCTTACCCGCAGACTATTGGAATCATCGTTCAGACGAAGGAATCTTATCTATATTGGTCCAGTTTTCGATCTCGGAGCCATTTTCTTTCTCGAAGTTGATGAAATTTAGGGTTTGGTTAAGGTCTCAGCGAATATCTACATGGAATCTTACCCGCAGACTATTGGATTCATCGTTCAGACGAAGGAATCTTATCTATATTGGTCTAGTTTTCGATCTCGGAGCCACTTTCTTTCTCGAAGTTGATGAAATTTAGGGTTTGGTTAAGGTCTCGGCAAATATCTACATGGAATCTTACCCGCGACTGTTGGATTCATCGTTCATATGAAGGAATCTTATCTATATTGGTCCAGTTTTCGATCTCGGAGCCCCTTTCTTTCTCGAAGTTGATGAAATTTAGGGTTTGGTTAAGGTCTCAGCGAATATCAACATGGAATCTTACCCGCAGACTATTGGATTCATCGTTCAGACGAAGGAATCTTATCTATATTGGTCCAGTTTTCGATCTCGGAGCCACTTTCTTTCTCGAAGTTGATGAAATTTAGGGTTTGGTTAAGGTCTCGGCGAATATCTACATGGAATCTTACCCGCAGACTGTTGGATTCATCGTTCATACGAAGGAATCTTATCTATATTGGTCCAGTTTTCGATCTCGGAGCCCCTTTCTTTCTCGAAGTTGTTGAAATTTAGGGTTTGGTTAAGGTCTCGGCGAATATCTACATGGAATCTTACCCGCATACTGTTGGATTCATTGTTCATACGAAGTAATCTTATCTATATTGGTCCAATTTTCGATCTCGGAGAAACTTTCTTTCTCGAAGTTGATGAAATTTTGGGTTTGGTTAAGGTCTCGGCGAATATCTACATAGAATCTTACCCGCAGACTGTTGGATTCATCGTTCATACGGAGGAATCTTATCTATATTGGTCCAGTTTTCGATCTCGGAGCCACTTTCTTTCTCGAAGTTGATGAAATTTAGGGTTTGGTTAAGGTCTCGGCGAATATCTACATAGAATCTTACCCGCAGACTGTTGGATTCATCGTTCATACGAAGGAATCTTATCTATATTGGTCCAGTTTTCGATCTCGGAGCCACTTTCTTTCTCGAAGTTGATGAAATTTAGGGTTTGGTTAAGGTCTCGGCGAATATCTACATAGAATCTTACCCGCAGACTGTTGGATTCATCGTTCATACGAAGGAATCTTATCTATATTGGTCTAGTTTTCGATCTCGGAGCTACTTTCTTTCTCGAATTTCATCAAATTTAGGGTTTGGTTAAGGTCTCGACGAATATCTACGTGGAATCTTACCCGCAGACGGTAGGACTCAACGTTCATATGAAGGAATATTATCTATATTGGTCAAATTTTCGATCTCGGAGCAACTTTCATTCTCGAAGTTGATAAATTTAGGGTTTGGTTAAGGTCTCGGCGAATATCTACATAGAATCTTACCTGCAGACTGTTGGATTCATCGTTCATACGAAGGAATCTTATCTATATTGGTCCAGTTTTCGATCTCGGAGCCACTTTCTTTCTCGAAGTTGATGAAATTTAGGGTTTGGTTAAGGTCTCGGCGAATATCTACATAGAATCTTACCCGCAGACTGTTGGATTCATCGTTCATACGAAGGAATCTTATCTATATTGGTCTAATTTTCGATCTCGGAGCTACTTTCTTTCTCGAATTTGATCAAATTTAGGGTTTGGTTAAGGTCTCGACGAATATCTACGTGGAATCTTACCCGCAGACGGTAGGATTCAACGTTCATATGAAGGAATATTATCTATATTGGTCCAGTTTTCGATCTCGGAGCAACTTTCTTTCTCGAAGTTGATGAAATTTAGGGTTTGGTTAAGGTCTCGACGAATATCTACGTGGAATCTTACCCGCGGACGGTAGGATTCAACGTTCATATGAAGGAATATTATCTATATTGGTCCAGTTTTCGATCTCGAAGCCACTTTCTTTCTCGAAGTTGATGAAATTTAGAATTGGTTAAGGTCTCGGCGAATATCTACATGGAATCTTACCGGTAGACTGTTGGATTCATCGTTCACACGAAGGAATCTTATCTATCTTGGTCCAGTTTTCGATCTCAGATCCCCTTTCTTTCTCGAAGTTGATGAAATTTAGGGTTTGGTTAAGGTCTCAGCGAATATCTACATGGAATCTCACCCGCATATTGTTGGATTCATTGTTCATACGAAAAAATCTTATCTATATTGGTCCAGTTTTCGATCTCGGAGCAACTTTCTTTCTCGAAATTGATGAGATTTAGAGTCTGGTTAAGGTCTCGGCGAATATCTACATGGAATCTTACCCGCAGACTATTGGATTCATCGTTCTTACGAAGGAATCTTATCTATATTGGTCTAGTTTTCGATCTCGGAGCCACTTTCTTTCTCGAAGTTGATGAAATTTAGGGTTTGGTTAAGGTCTCGGCGAATATCTACATGGAATCTTACCCGCAGACTGTTGGATTCATCGTTCATACGAAGGAATCTTATCTATATTGGTCCAGTTTTCGATCTCGGAGCCACTTTCTTTCTCGAAGTTGATGAAATTTAGAATTGGTTAAGGTTTCGGCGAATATCTACATGTAATCTTACCGGCAGACTAATGGATTCATCGTTCACACGAAGGAATCTTATCTATATTGGTCCAGTTTTCGATCTCGAAGCCACTTTGTTTATCGAATTTGATGAAATTTAGGGTTTGGTTATGGTCTCGGCGAATATCTACATGGAATCTTACCCGCAGACTGTTGGATTCATCGTTCATACGAAGGAATCTTATCTATATTGGTCCAGTTTTCGATCTCGGAGCAACTTTCTTTCTCGAAGTTGATGAAATTTAGGGTTTGGTTAAGGTCTCGGTGAATATCTACATGGAATCTTACCCGCAGACTATTGGATTCATCGTTCAGACGAAGGAATCTTATCTATATTGGTCCAGTTTTCGATCTCAGAGGCACTTTCTTTCTCGAAGTAGATGAATTTAGGGTTTGGTTAAGGTCTCGGCAAATATCTACATGTAATCTTACCCGCAGACTATTGGATTCATCGTTCAGACAAAGGAATCTTATCTATATTGGTCCAGTTTTCGATCTCGGAGCCTCTTTCTTTCTCGAAGTTGATGAAATTTAGGGTCTGGTTAAGGTCTCGGCGAATATCTACATGGAATCTTACCGGCAGACTGTTGGATTCATCGTTCACATGAAGGAATCTTATCTATATTGGTCCATTTTTCGATCTCAGAGCCACTTTCTTTCTCGAAGTTGATGAAATTTAGAATTGGTTAAGGTCTCGGCGAATATCTACATTGAATCTTATCGACAGACTGTTGGATTAATCGTTCGCACGAAGGAATCTTATCTAAATTGGTCCAGTTTTCTATCTCGAAGCCACTTTCTTTCTCGAAGTTGATGAAATTTAGGGTTTGGTTAAGGTCTCGGTGAATATCTACATGGAATCTTACCCGCAGACTGTTGGATTCATCGTTCATACGAAGGAATCTTATCTATATTGTTCTAGTTTTCGATCTCGGAGCCACTTTCTTTCTCGAAGTTGATGAAATTTAGGGTTTGGTTAAGGTCTCGGCGAATATCTACATGGAATCTTACCCGCAGACTATTGGATTCATCGTTCAGACGAAGTAATATTATCTATATTGGTCCAAATTTGGATCTCGGAGCCACTTTTTTCTCGAAGTTGATGAAATTTAGGGTTTGGTTAAGGTCTCGGCGAATATCTACATGGAATCTTACCCGCAGACTATTGGATTCATCGTTCAGACGAAGGAATCTTATCTATATTGGTCAAGTTTTCGATCTCGGAGCCTCTTTCTTTCTCGAAGTTGATGAAATTTAGGGTCTGGTTAAGGTCTCGGCGAATATCTACATGGAATCTTACCCGCATACTGTTGGATTCATTGTTCATACGAAGGAATCTTATCTATATTGGTCCAGTTTTCGATCTCGGAGCCACTTTCTTTCTCGAATTTGATGAAATTTAGGGATTGGTTAAGGTCTCGGCGAATATCTCCATGGATTTTTACTCGCAGACTGTTGGATTCATCGTTCACACGAAGGAATCTTATCTATATTGGTCCAGTTTTCGATCTCGGAGCAACTTTCTTTCTCGAAGTTGATGAAATTTAGGGTTTGGTTAAGGTCTCGGTGAATATCTACATGGAATCTAACCCGCAGACTATTGGATTCATCGTTCAGACGAAGGAATCTTATCTATATTGGTCCAGTTTTCGATCTCAGAGGCACTTTCTTTCTCGAAGTAGATGAATTTAGGGTTTGGTTAAGGTCTCGGCAAATATCTACATGTAATCTTACCCGCAGACTATTGGATTCATCGTTCAGACAAAGGAATCTTATCTATATTGGTCCAGTTTTCGATCTCGGAGCCTCTTTCTTTCTCGAAGTTGATGAAATTTAGGGTCTGGTTAAGGTCTCGGCGAATATCTACATGGAATCTTACCGGCAGACTGTTGGATTCATCGTTCACATGAAGGAATCTTATCTATATTGGTCCATTTTTCGATCTCAGAGCCACTTTCTTTCTCGAAGTTGATGAAATTTAGAATTGGTTAAGGTCTCGGCGAATATCTACATTGAATCTTATCGACAGACTGTTGGATTAATCGTTCGCACGAAGGAATCTTATCTAAATTGGTCCAGTTTTCTATCTCGAAGCCATTTTCTTTCTCGAAGTTGATGAAATTTAGGGTTTGGTTAAGGTCTCGGTGAATATCTACATGGAATCTTACCCGCAGACTGTTGGATTCATCGTTCATACGAAGGAATCTTATCTATATTGGTCTAGTTTTCGATCCCGGAGCCACTTTCTTTCTCGAAGTTGATGAAATTTAGGGTTTGGTTAAGGTCTCGACGAATATCTACATGGAATCTTACCCGCAGACTATTGGATTCATCGTTCAGACGAAGTAATATTATCTATATTGGTCCAGTTTTCGATCTCGGAGCCACTTTTTTCTCGAAGTTGATGAAATTTAGGGTTTGGTTAAGGTCTCGACGAATATCTACGTGGAATCTTACCCGCAGGCGGTAGGAATCAACGTTCACACGAAGGAATCTTATCTATATTGGTCCAGTTTTCGATCTCGAAGCCACTTTCTTTCTCGAAGTTGATGAAATTTAGGGTTTGGTTAAGGTCTCGGCGAATATCTACATGGAATCTTACCCGCAGACTATTGGATTCATCGTTCAGACGAAGGAATCTTATCTATATTGGTCAAGTTTTCGATCTCGGAGCCTCTTTCTTTCTCGAAGTTGATGAAATTTAGGGTCTGGTTAAGGTCTCGGCGAATATCTAAATGGAATCTTACCCGCATACTGTTGGATTCATTGTTCATACGAAGGAATCTTATCTATATTGGTCCAGTTTTCGATCTCGGAGCCACTTTCTTTCTCGAATTTGATGAAATTTAGGGATTGGTTAAGGTCTCGGCGAATATCTCCATGGAATTTTACTCGCAGACTGTTGGATTCATCGTTCACACGAAGGAATCTTATCTATATTGGTCCAGTTTTCGATCTCGAAGCCACTTTCTTTCTCGAAGTTGATGAAATTTAGGGTTTGGTTAAGGTCTCGGCGAATATCTACATGGAATCTTACCCGCAGACTGTTGGATTCATCGTTCATACGAAGGAATCTTATCTATATTGGTCTAGTTTTCGATCTCGGAGCTACTTTCTTTCTCGAATTTGATCAAATTTAGGGTTTGGTTAAGGTCTCGACGAATATCTACGTGGAATCTTACCCGCAGATGGTAGGATTCAACGTTCATATGAAGGAATATTATCTATATTGGTCCAGTTTTCGATCTCGGAGCAACTTTCTTTCTCGAAGTGGATGAAATTTAGGGTTTGGTTAAGGTCTCGGCGAATATCTACATAGAATCTTACCCGCAGACTGTTGGATTCAACGTTCATATGAAGGAATATTATCTATATTGGTCAAGTTTTCGATCTCGGAGCAACTTTCTTTCTCGAAGTTGATGAAATTTAGGGTTTGGTTAAGGTCTCGACGAATATCTACGTGGAATCTTACCCGCGGACGGTAGGATTAAACGTTCATATGAAGGAATATTATCTATATTGGTCCAGTTTTCGATCTCGAAGCCACTTTCTTTCTCGAAGTTGATGAAATTTAGGGTTTGGTTAAGGTCTCGACGAATATCTACGTGGAATCTTACCCGCGGACGGTAGGATTCAACGTTCATATGAAGGAATATTATCTATATTGGTCCAGTTTTCGATCTCGAAGCCACTTTCTTTCTCGAAGTTGATGAAATTTAGAATTGGTTAAGGTCTCGGCGAATATCTACATGGAATCTTACCGGCAGACTGTTGGATTCATCGTTCACACGAAGGAATGTTATCTATATTGGTCTAGTTTTCGATCTCAGAACCCCTTTCTTTCTCGAAGTTGATGAAATTTAGGCTTTGGTTATGGTCTCAGCGAATATCTACATGGAATCTTACCCGCATACTATTGGATTCATCGTTCTTACGAAGGAATCTTATCTATATTGGTCCAATTTTCGATCTCGGAGCCACTTTCTTTCTTGAAGTTGATGAAATTTAGGGTTTGGTTAAGGTCTCGGCGAATATCTACATGGAATCTTACCCGCAGACTGTTGGATTCATCGTTCATACGAAGGAATCTTATCTATATTGGTCCAGTTTTCGATCTCGGAGCCCCGTTCTTTCTCAAAGTTGATGAAATTTAGGCTTTGTTTAAGGTCTCGGCGAATATCTACATGGAATCTTACCCGCATACTGTTGGATTCATTGTTCATACGAAGGAATCTTATCTATATTGGTCCAGTTTTCGATCTCGGAACCACTTTCTTTCTCGAAGTTGATGAAATTTAGAATTGGTTAAGGTCTCGGCGAATATCTACATGTAATCTTACCGGCAGACTAATGGATTCATCGTTCACACGAAGGAATCTTATCTATATTGGTCCAGTTTTCGATCTCGCAGCCACTTTGTTTATCGAAGTTGATGAAATTTAGGGTTTGGTTAAGGTCTCGGCGAATATCTACATGTAATCTTACCCGCAGACTGTTGGATTCATCGTTCATACGAAGGAATCTTATCTATATTGGTCCAGTTTTCGATCTCGGAGCAACTTTCTTTCTCGAAGTTGATAAAATTTAGGGTTTGGTTAAGGTCTCGGTGAATATCTACATGGAATATTACCCGCAGACTATTGGATTCATCGTTCAGACGAAGGAATCTTATCTATATTGGTCCAGTTTTCGATCTCAGAGGCACTTTCTTTCTCGAAGTAGATGAAATTTAGGGTTTGGTTAAGGTCTCGGCGAATATCTACATGGAATCTTACCCGCAGACTGTTGGATTCATCGTTCATACAAAGGAATCTTATCTATATTGGTCCAGTTTTCGATCTCGGAGCCCCTTTCTTTCTCGAAGTTGATGAAATTTAGGGTCTGGTTAAGGTCTCGGCGAATATCTACATGGAATCTTACCCGCATACTGTTGGATTCATCGTTCAGACGAAGGAATCTTATCTATATTGGTCCATTTTTCGATCTCGCAGCCACTTTGTTTATCGAAGTTGATGAAATTTAGGGTTTGGTTAAGGTCTCGGCGAATATCTACATGGAATCTTACCCGCAGACTGTTGGATTCATCGTTCAGACGAAGGAATCTTATCTATATTGGTCAAGTTTTCGATCTCGGAGCCTCTTTCTTTCTCGAAGTTGATGAAATTTAGGGTCTGGTTAAGATCTCGGCGAATATCTACATGGAATCTTACCCGCATACTGTTGGATTCATCGTTCAGACCAAGGAATCTTATCTATATTGGTCCATTTTTCGATCTCGCAGCCACTTTGTTTATCGAAGTTGATGAAATTTAGGGTTTGGTTAAGGTCTCGGCGAATATCTACATGGAATCTTACCCGCAGACTGTTGGATTCATCGTTCAGACGAAGGAATCTTATCTATATTGGTCAAGTTTTCGATCTCGGAGCCTCTTTCTTTCTCGAAGTTGATGAAATTTAGGGTCTGGTTAAGGTCTCGGCGAATATCTACATAGAATCTTACCGGCAGACTGTTGGATTCATCGTTCATACGAAGTAATCTTATCTATATTGGTCTAGTTTTCAATCTCGGAGCTACTTTCTTTCTCGAATTTGATCAAATTTAGGGTTTGGTTAAGGTCTCGACGAATATCTACGTGGAATCTTACCCGCAGACTGTTGGATTCATCGTTTAGACAAAGGAATCTTATCTATATTGGTCAAGTTTTCGATCTCGGAGCCTCTTTCTTTCTCGAAGTTGATGAAATTTAGGGTCTGGTTAAGGTCTCGGCGAATATCTACATAGAATCTTACCGGCAGACTGTTGGATTCATCGTTCATACGAAGGAATCTTATCTATATTGGTCTAGTTTTCAATCTCGGAGCTACTTTCTTTCTCGAATTTGATCAAATTTAGGATTTGCTTAAGGTCTCGGCGAATATCTACATAGAATCTTACCCGCAGACTGTTGGATTCAACGTTTATATGAAGGAATATTATCTATATTGGTCCTGTTTTCGATCTCGGAGCAACTTTCTTTCTCGAAGTTGATGAAATTTAGGGTTTGGTTAAGGTCTCGACGAATATCTACGTGGAATCTTACCCGCGGACGGTAGGATTCAACGTTCATATGAAGGAACATTATCTATATTGGTCTAGTTTTCGATCTCGAAGCCACTTTCTTTCTCGAAGTTGATGAAATTTAGGGTTTGGTTAAGGTCTCGACGAATATCTACGTGGAATCTTACCCGCAGACTGTTGGATTCATCGTTCATACGAAGGAATCTTATCTATATTGGTCTGGTTTTCGATCTCGGAGCTACTTTCTCGAATTTGATCAAATTTAGGGTTTGGTTAAGGTCTCGACGAATATCTACGTGGAATCTTACCCGCGGACGGTAGGATTCAACGTTCATATGAAGGAATACTATCTATATTGGTCCAGTTTTCGATCTCGGAGCCACTTTCTTTCTCGAAGTTGAAGAAATTTAGAATTGGTTAAGGTCTCGGCGAATATCTACATGGAATCTTACCGGCAGACTGTTGGATTCATCGTTCACACGAAGGAATCTTATCTATATTGGTCCAGTTTTCGATCTCAGAGCCCCTTTCTTTCTCGAAGTTGATGAAATTTAGGCTTTGGTTAAGGTCTCGGCGAATATCTACATGGAATCTTACCCACACACTGTTGGATTCATCTTTCATACGAAAAAATCTTATCTATATTGGTCCAGTTTTCGATCTCGGAGCAACTTTCTTTCTCGAAGTTGATGAAATTTAGGGTTTGGTTAAGGTCTCGGCGAATATCTACAGGGAATCTTACCCGCAGACTATTGGATTCATCGTTCTTACGAAGGAATCTTATCTATATTGGTGCAGTTTTCAATCTCGGAGCCACTTTCTTTCTGGAAGTTGATGAAATTTAGGGTTTGGTTAAGGTCTCGGCGAATATCTACATGGAATCTTACCCGCAGACTGTTGGATTCATCGTTCATACGAAGGAATCTTATCTATATTGGTCTGGTTTTCGATCTCGGAGCTACTTTCTTTCTCGAATTTGATCAAATTTAGGGTTTGGTTAAGGTCTCGACGAATATCTACGTGGAATCTTACCCGCAGGCGGTAGGAATCAACGTTCACACGAAGGAATCTTATCTATATTGGTCCAGTTTTCGATCTCGAAGCCACTTTCTTTCTCGAAGTTGATGAAATTTAGGGTTTGGTTAAGGTCTCGGCGAATATCTACATGGAATCTTACCCGCAGACTGTTGGATTCATTGTCCATACGAAGGAATCTTATCTATATTGGTCCAGTTTTCGATCTCGGAGCCACTTTCTTTCTCGAAGTTGATGAAATTTAGGGTTTGGTTAAGGTGTCGGCGAATGTCTACATAGAATCTTACCCGCAGACTGTTGGATTCATCGTTCATACGAAGGAATCTTATCTATATTGGTCCAATTTTCGATCTCGGAGCTACTTTCTTTCTCGAATTTGATCAAATTTAGGGTTTGGTTAAGGTCTCGACGAATATCTACGTGGAATCTTACCCGCAGACGGTAGGATTCAACGTTCATATGAAGGAATATTATCTATATTGGTCCAGTTTTCGATCTCGGAGAAACTTTCTTTCTCGAAGTTGATGAAATTTAGGGTTTGGTTAAGGTCATGGCGAATATCTACATGGAATCTTACCCGCAGACTGTTGGATTCATCGTTCATACGAAGGAATCTTATCTATATTGGTCTGGTTTTCGATCTCGGAGCTACTTTCTCGAATTTGATCAAATTTAGGGTTTTGTTAAGGTCTCGACGAATATCTACGTGGAATCTTACCCGCAGACGGTAGGATTCAACGTTCATATGAAGGAATATTATCTATATTGGTCCAGTTTTCGATCTCGGAGCCACTTTCTTTCTCAAAGTTGATGAAATTTAGAATTGGTTAAGGTCTCGACGAATATCTACATGGAATCTTACCGGCAGATTGTTGGATTCATCGTTCTTACGAAGGAATCTTATCTATATTGGTCCAGTTTTCGATCTCAGAACCCCTTTCTTTCTCGAAGTTGATAAAATTTTGGCTTTGGTTAAGGTCTCGGCGAATATCTACATGGAATCTTACCCGCATACTGTTGGATTCATTGTTCATACGAAAGAATCTTATCTATATTGGTCCAGTTTTCGATCTCGGAGCCACTTTCTTTCTCGAAGTTGATGAAATTTAGGGTTTGGTTAAGGTCTCGGCGAATATCTACATGGAATCTTACCCGCAGACTGTTGGATTCATCGTTCATACGAAGGAATCTTATCTATATTGGTCCAGTTTTCGATCTCAGAACCCCTTTCTTTCTCGAAGTTGATGAAATTTAGGCTTTGGTTAAGGTCACGGCGAATATGTACATGGAATCTTACCCGCATACTGTTGGATTCATTGTTCATACGAAAGAATCTTATCTATATTGGTCCAGTTTTCGATCTCGGAGCAACTTTCTTTCTCAAAGTTGATGAAATTTAGGGTTTGGTTAAGGTCTCGGCGAATATCTACATGGAATCTTACCCGCAGACTTTTGGATTCATCGTTCTTACGAAGGAATCTTATCTATATTGGTCCATTTTTCGATCTCGGAGCCACTTTCTTTCTCGAAGTTGATGAAATTTAGGGTTTGGTTAAGGTCTCGGCGAATATCTACATGGAATCTTACCCGCAGACTGTTGGATTCATCGTTCATACGAAGGAATCTTATCTATATTGGTCCAGTTTTCGATCTCGGAGCCCCTTTCTTTCTCGAAGTTGTTGAAATTTAGGGTTTGGTTAAGGTCTCGGCGAATATCTACATGGAATCTTACCCGCATACTGTTGGATTCATTGTTCATACGAAGTAATCTTATCTATATTGGTCCAATTTTCGATCTCGGAGCAACTTTCTTTCTCGAAGTTGATGAAATTTTGGGTTTGGTTAAGGTCTCGGCGAATATCTACATAGAATCTTACCCGCAGACTGTTGGATTCATCGTTCATACGAAGGAATCTTATTTATATTGGTCCAGTTTTCGATCTCGGAGCCACTTTCTTTCTCGAAGTTGATGAAATTTAGGGTTTGGTTAAGGTCTAGGCGAATATCTACATAGAATCTTACCCGCAGACTGTTGGATTCATCGTTCATTCGAAGGAATCTTATCTATATTGGTCCAGTTTTCGATCTCGGAGCCACTTTCTTTCTTGAATTTGATCAAATTTAAGGTTTGGTTAAGGTCTCGGCGAATATCTACGTGGAATATTACCTGTAGACGGTAGGATTCAACGTTCATATGAAGGAACATTATCTATATTGGTCCAGTTTTCGTTCTCGGAGCCACTTTCTTTCTCGAAGTTGATGAAATTTAGAATTGGTTAAGGTCTCGGCGAATATCTACATGGAATCTTACCGACAGACTGTTGGATTCATCGTTCACACGAAGGAATCTTATCTATATTGGTCCAGTTTTCGATCTCGAAGCCACTTTCTTTCTCGAAGTTGATGAAATTTTGGGTTTGGTTAAGGTCTCGGCGAATATCTACATGGAATCTTACCCGCAGACTGTTGGATTCATCATTCATACGAAGGAATCTTATCTATATTGGTCCAGTTTTCGATCTCGGAGCCCCTTTCTTTATCGAAGTTGATGAAATTTAGGCTTTGGTTAAGGTCTCGGCGAATATCTACATGGAATCTTACCCGCAGACTATTGGATTCATCGTTCATACGAAGGAATCTTATCTATATTGGTTCAGTTTTCGATCTCGGAGCCACTTTCTTTCTCGAAGTTGATGAAATTTAGAATTGGTTAAGGTCTCGGCGAATATCTACATGGAATCTTACCCGCAAACTATTGGATTCATTGTTCATACGAAGGAATCTTATCTATATTGGTTCAGTTTTCGATCTCGGAGCCACTATCTTTTTCGAAGTTGATGAAATTTAGGGTTTGGTTAAGGTCTCGGCGAAAATCTACATGGAATCTTACCCGCAGACTATTGGATTCATCGTTCATACGAAGGAATCTTATCTATATTGGTCCAGTTTTCGATCTCAGAGCCACTTTCTTTCTCGAAGTTGATGAAATTTAAGGTTTGGTTAAGGTCTCGGCGAATATCTACATGGAATCTTACCCGCAGACTATTGGATTCATCGTTCAGACGAAGGAATCTTATCTATATTGGTCCAGTTTTCGATCTCGGAGCCACTTTCTTTCTCGAAGTTGATGAAATTTAGGGTTTGGTTAAGGTCTCGGCGAATATCTACATGGAATCTTACCCGCAGACTATTGGATTCATCGTTCATATGAAGGAATCTTATCTATATTGGTCCAGTTTTCGATCTCGGACCCCCTTTCTTTCTCGAAGTTGATGAAATTTAGGCATTGGTTAAGGTCTCGGCGAATATCTACATGGAATCTTACCCACATACTGTTGGATTCATTGTGCATATGAAGGAATATTATCTATATTGTCCAGTTATCGATCTCGGAGCCACTTTCTTTCTCGAAGTTGATGAAATTTAGAGTTGGTTAAGGTCTCGGCGAATATCTACATAGAATCTTACCCGCAGACTGTTGGATTCATCGTTCATAAGAAAGAATCTTATCTATATTGGTCTAGTTTTCGATCTCGGAGCAACTTTCTTTCTCGAAGTTGATGAAATTTAGGGTTTGGTTAAGGTCTCGGCGAATATCTACCTAGAATCTTACCCGCAGACTGTTGGATTCATCGTTCATACGAAGGAATCTTATCTATATTGGTCTAGTTTTCGATCTAGGAGCTACTTTCTTTCTCGAATTTGATCAAATTTAGGGTTTGGTTAAGGTCTTGACGAATATCTACGTGAATCTTACTCGCATACGGTAGGATTCAACGTTCATATGAAGGAATATTATCTATATTGGTCCAGTTTTCGATCTCGGAGCCACTTTCTTTCTCGAAGTTGATGAAATTTAGAATTGGTTAAGGTCTCGGCGAATATCTACATGTAATCTTACCGGCAAACTAATGGATTCATTGTTCACACGAAGGAATCTTATCTATATTGGTCCAGTTTTCGATCTCGAAGCCACTTTGTTTATCGAATTTGATGAAATTTAGGGTTTGGTTAAGGTCTCGGCGAATATCTACATGGAATCTTACCCGCAGACTGTTGAATTCATCGTTCATACGAAGGAATCTTTTCTATATTGGTCCAGTTTTCGATCTCGGAGAAACTTTCTTTCTTGAAGTTGATGAAATTTAGGGTTTGGTTAAGGTCTCGGTGAATATCTACATGGAATCTTACCCGCAGACTATTGGATTCATCGTTCAGACGAAGGAATCTTATCTATATTGGTCCAGTTTTCGATCTCAGAGGCACTTTCTTTCTCGAAGTAGATGAAATTTAGGGTTTGGTTAAGGTCTCGGCGAATATCTACATGGAATCTTACCCGCAGACTATTGGATTCATCGTTCAGACAAAGGAATCTTATCTATATTGGTCCAGTTTTCGATCTCGGAGCCTCTTTCTTTCTCGAAGTTGATGAAATTTAGGATCTGGTTAAGGTCTCGTCGAATATCTACATGGAATCTTACCGGCAGAATGTTGGATTCATCGTTCACACGAAGGAATCTTATCTATATTGGTCCAGTTTTCGATCTCAGAGCCACTTTCTTTCTCGAAGTTGATGAAATTTAGAATTGGTTAAGGTCTCGGAGAATATCTACATTGAATCTTACCGACAGACTGTTGGATTAATCGTTCGCACGAAGGAATCTTATCTATATTGGTCCAGTTTTCTATCTCAAAGCCACTTTCTTTCTCGAAGTTGATGAAATTTAGGTTTTGGTTAAGGTCTCGGTAAATATCTACATGGAATCTTACCCGCAGACTGTTGGATTCATCGTTCATATGAAGGAATCTTATCTATATTGGTCTAGTTTTCGATCTCGGAGCCACTTTCTTTCTCGAAGTTGATGAAATTTAGGGTTTGGTTAAGGTCTCGGTGAATATCTACATGGAATCTTACCCGCAGACTATTGGAATCATCGTTCAGACGAAGGAATCTTATCTATATTGGTCCAGTTTTCGATCTCGGAGCCATTTTCTTTCTCGAAGTTGATGAAATTTAGGGTTTGGTTAAGGTCTCAACGAATATCTACATGGAATCTTACCCGCAGACTATTGGATTCATCGTTCAGACGAAGGAATCTTATCTATATTGGTCTAGTTTTCGATCTCGGAGCCACTTTCTTTCTCGAAGTTGATGAAATTTAGGGTTTGGTTAAGGTCTCGGCGAATATCTACATGGAATCTTACCCGCAGACTATTGGATTCATCGTTCAGACGAAGGAATCTTATCTATATTGGTCAAGTTTTCGATCTCGGAGCCTCTTTCTTTCTCGAAGTTGATGAAATTTAGGGTCTGGTTAAGGTCTCGGCGAATATCTACATGGAATCTTACCCGCATACTGTTGGATTCATTGTTCATACGAAGGAATCTTATCTATATTGGTCCAGTTTTCGATCTCGGAGCCACTTTCTTTCTCGAAGTTGATGAAATTTAGGGTTTGGTTAAGGTCTCGGCGAATATCTACATGGAATCTTACCCGCATACTGTTGGATTCATCGTTCTTACGAAGGAATCTTATCTATATTGGTCCAGTTTTCGATCTCGGAGCCACTTTCTTTCTCGAAGTTGATGAAATTTAGGGTTTGGTTAAGGTCTCGGCGAATATCTACATGGAATCTTACCCGCAGACTGTTGGATTCATCGTTCACACGAAGGAATCTTCTCTATATTGGTCCAGTTTTCGATCTCGAAGCCACTTTCTTTCTCGAAGTTGATGAGATTTAGGGTTTGGTTAAGGTCTCGGCGAATATCTACATGGAATCTTACCCGCAGACTGTTGGATTCATCTTTCATACGAAGGAATCTTATCTATATTGGTCCAGTTTTCGATCTCGGAGCCACTTTCTTTCTCGAAGTTGATGAAATTTTGGGTTTGGTTAAGGTCTCGGCGAATATCTACATGGAATCTTACCCGCAGACTGTTGGATTCATCGTTCATACGAAGGAATCTTATCTATATTGGTCCAGTTTTCGATCTCGGAGCCACTTTCTTTCTCGAAGTTGATGAAATTTAGGGTTTGGTTAAGGTCTCGGCGAATATCTACATGGAATCTTACCCGAAGACTATTGGATTCATTGTTCAGACGAAGGAATCTTATCTATATTGGTCTTGTTTTCGATCTCGGAGCCACTTTCTTTCTCGAAGTTGATAAAATTTAGGGTTTGGTTAAGGTCTCGGCGAATATCTGCATGGAATCTTACCCGCAGACTATTGGATTCATCGTTCATACAAAGGAATCTTATCTATATTGGTCCAGTTTTCGATCTCGGAGCCCCTTTCTTTCTCGAAGTTGATGAAATTTAGGGTCTGGTTAAGGTCTCGGCGAATATCTACATGGAATTTTACCCGCATACTGTTGGATTCATTGTTCATACGAAGGAATCTTATCTATATTGGTCCAGTTTTCGATCTCCCAGCCACTTTCTTTCTCGAAGTTGATGAAATTTAGGGTTTGGTTAAGGTCTCGGCGAATATCTACATGGAATCTTACCGGCAGACTGTTGGATTCATCGTTCACACGAAGGAATCTTATCTATATTGGTCCAGTTTTCGATCTCAGAGCCACTTTCTTTCTCGAAGTTGATGAAATTTAGAATTGGTTAAGGTCTCGGGGAATATCTACATGGAATCTTACCCGCAGACTGTTGGATTCATCGTTCACACAAAGGAATCTTATCTATATTGGTCCAGTTTTCGATCTCGAAGCCACTTTCTTTCTCGATGTTTATGAAATTTAGGGTTTGGTTAAGGTCTCGGCGAATATCTACATGGAATCTTACCCGCAGACTGTTGGATTCATCGTTCATACGAAGGAATCTTATCTATATTGGTCCAGTTTTCGATCTCGGAGCAACTTTCTTTCTCGAAGTTGATAAAATTTAGGGTTTGGTTAAGGTCTCGGTGAATATCTACATGGAATCTTACCCGCAGACTATTGGATTCATCGTTCAGACGAAGGAATGTTATCTATATTGGTCCAGTTTTCGATCTCGGAGCAACTTTCTTTCTCGAAGTTGATAAAATTTAGGGTTTGGTTAAGGTCTCGGTGAATATCTACATGGAATCTTACCCACAGACTATTGGATTTATCGTTCAGACGAAGGAATGTTATCTATATTGGTCCAGTTTTCGATCTCGCAGCCACTTTGTTTATCGAAGTTGATGAAATTTAGGGTTTGGTTAAGGTCTCGGCGAATATCTACATGGAATCTTACCCACAGACTGTTAGATTCATCGTTCATACGAAGGAATCTTATCTATATTGGTCTAGTTTTCGATCTCGGAGCCACTTTCTTTCTCGAAGTTTATGAAATTTAGGGTTTGGTTAAGGTCTCAGCGAATATCTACATGAAATCTTACCCGCAGACTATTGGATTCATCGTTCAGACGAAGGAATCTTATCTATATTGGTCCAGTTTTTCGATCTCGCAGCCACTTTCTTTCTCGAAGTTGATGAAATTTAGGGTCTTGTTAAGGTCTCGGCGAATATCTACATAGAATCTTACCCGCAGACTGTTGGATTCATCGTTCATACGAAGGAATCTTATCTTTATTGGTCTAGTTTTCAATCTCGGAGCTACTTTCTTTCTCGAATTTGATCAAATTTAGGGTTTGGTTAAGGTCTCGACGAATATCTACGTGGAATCTTACCCGCAGACGGTAGGATTCAACGTTCATATGAAGGAATATTATCTATATTGGTCCAATTTTCGATCTCGGAGCAACTTTCATTCTCGAAGTTGATGAAATTTAGGATTTGATTAAGGTCTCGGCGAATATCTACATAGAATCTTACCCGCAGACTGTTGGATTCAACGTTCATATGAAGGAATATTATCTATATTGGTCCTGTTTCGATCTCGGAGAAACTTTCTTTCTCGAAGTTGATGAAATTTAGGGTTTGGTTAAGGTCTCGACGAATATCTACGTGGAATCTTACCCACGGACGGTAGGATTCAACGTTCATATGAAGGAATATTATCTATATTGGTCTAGTTTTCGATCTCGAAGCCACTTTCTTTCTCGAAGTTGATGAAATTTAGGGTTTGGTTAAGGTCTCGACGAATATCTACGTGGAATCTTACCCACGGACGGTAGGATTCAACGTTCATATGAAGGAATATTATCTATATTGGTCCAGTTTTCGATCTCGAAGCCACTTTCTTTCTCGAAGTTGATGAAATTTAGAATTGGTTAAGGTCTCGGCGAATATCTACATGGAATCTTACCGGCAGACTGTTGGATTCATCGTTCACACGAAGGAATCTTATCTATATTGGTCCAGTTTTCGATCTCAGAGCCCCTTTCTTTCTCGAAGTTGATGAAATTTAAGCTTTGGTTAAGGTCTCAACGAATATCTACATGGAATCTTACCCGCATACTATTGGATTCATCGTTCTTACGAAGGAATCTTATCTATATTGGTCCAGTTTTCGATCTCGGAGCCACTTTCTTTCTCGAAGTTGATGAAATTTAGGGTTTGGTTAAGGTCTCGGCGAATATCTACATGGAATCTTACCCGCAGACTGTTGGATTCATCGTTCATACGAAGGAATCTTATCTATATTGGTCCAGTTTTCGATCTCGGAGCCCCTTTCTTTCTCGAAGTTGATGAAATTTAGGGTCTGGTTAAGGTCTCGGCGAATATCTACATAGAATCTTACCCGCAGACTGTTGGATTCATCGTTCATACGAAGGAATCTTATCTTTATTTGTCCAGTTTTCGATCTCGGAGCCACTTTCTTTCTCGAAGTTGATGAAATTTAGAATTGGTTAAGGTCTCGGCGAATATCTACATGTAATCTTACTGGTAGACTAATGGATTCATCGTTCACACGAAGGAATCTTATCTATATTGGTCCAGTTTTCGATCTCGCAGCCACTTTGTTTATCGAAGTTGATGAAATTTAGGGTTTGGTTAAGGTCTCGGTGAATATCTACATGGAATCTTACCCGCATACTGTTGGATTCATCGTTCATACGAAGGAATCTTATCTATATTGGTCCAGTTTTCGATCTCGGAGCAACTTTCTTTCTCGAAGTTGATAAAATTTAGGGTTTGGATAAGGTCTCGGTGAATATCTAAATGGAATATTACCCGCAGACTATTGGATCCATTGTTCAGACGAAGGAATCTTATCTATATTGGTCTTGTTTTCGATCTCGGAACCACTTTCTTTCTCGAAGTTGATGAAATTTAGGGGTTGGTTAAGGTCTCGGCGAATATCTACATGGAATCTTACCCGCAGACTGTTGGATTCATCGTTCATACAAAGGAATCTTATCTATATTGGTCCAGTTTTCGATCTCGGAGCCCCTTTCTTTCTCGAAGTTGATGAAATTTAGGGTCTGGTTAAGGTCTCGGCGAATATCTACATGGAATCTTACCCGCATACTGTTGGATTCATTGTTCATACGAAGGAATCTTATCTATATTGGTCCAGTTTTCGATCTCGCAGCCACTTTCTTTCTCGAAGTTGATGAAATTTAGGGTTTGGTTAAGGTCTCGGCGAATATCTACATGGAATCTTACCGGCAGACGGTTGGATTCATCGTTCACACGAAGGAATCTTATCTATATTGGTCCATTTTTCGATCTCGGAGCCCCTTTCTTTCTCGAACTTGATGAAATTTAGGGTCTGGTTAAGGTCTCGGCGAATATCTACATGGAATCTTACCCGCATACTGTTGGATTCATTGTTCATACGAAGGAATCTTATCTATATTGGTCCAGTTTTCGATCTCGCAGCCACTTTCTTTCTCGAAGTTGATGAAATTTAGGGTTTGGTTAAGGTCTCGGCGAATATCTACATGGAATCTTACTGGCAGACTGTTGGATTCATCGTTCACACGAAGGAATCTTATCTATATTGGTCAAGTTTTCGATCTCAGAGCCAATTTCTTTCTCGAAGTTGATGAAATTTAGAATTGGTTAAGGTCTCGGTGAATATCTACATGGAATCTTACCCGCAGACTGTTGGATTCATCGTTCACACAAAGGAATCTTATCTATATTGGTCCAGTTTTCGATCTCGAAGCCACTTTCTTTCTCGAAGTTTATGAAATTTAGGGTTTGGTTAAGGTCTCGGCGAATATCTACATGGAATCTTACCCGCAGACTGTTAGATTCATCGTTCATACGAATGAATCTTATCTATATTGGTCTAGTTTTCGATCTCGGAGCCACTTTCTTTCTCGAAGTTGATGAAATTTAGGGTTTGGTTAAGGTCTCGGGCAATATCTACATGGAATCTTACCCGCAGACTATTGGATTCATCGTTCAGACGAAGGAATCTTATCTATATTGGTCCAGTTTTCGATCTCGCAGCCACTTTGTTTATTGAAGTTGTTGAAATTTAGGGTTTGGTTAAGGTCTCGGCGAATATCTACATGGAATCTTACCCGCAGACTATTGGATTCATCGTTCATACGAAGGAATCTTATCTATATTGGTCCAGTTTTCGATCTCAGAGCAACTTTCTTTCTCGAAGTTGATAAAATTTAGGGTTTGGTTAAGGTCTCGGTGAATATCTACATGGAATCTTACCCGCAGACTATTGGATTCATCGTTCAGACGAAGGAATCTTATCTATATTGGTCCAGTTTTCGATCTCGCAGCCACTTTGTTTATCGAAGTTGATGAAATTTAGGGTTTGGTTAAGGTCTCGGCGAATATCTACATGGAATCTTACCTGCAGACTGTTGGATTCATCGTTCAGACGAAGGAATCTTATCTATATTGGTCAAGTTTTCGATCTCGGAGCCTCTTTCTTTCTCGAAGTTGATGAAATTTAGGGTCTGGTTAAGGTCTCGGCGAATATCTACATAGAATCTTACCCGCAGACTGTTGGATTCATTGTTCATACGAAGGAAACATATCTATATTGGTCCAGTTTTCGATCTCGCAGCCACTTTCTTTCTCGAAGTTGATGAAATTTAGGGTTTGGTTAAGGTCTCGGCGAATATCTACATGGAATCTTACCGGCAGATGGTTGGATTCATCGTTCACATTAAGGAATCTTATCTATATTGGTCCATTTTTCGATCTCGGAGCCCCTTTCTTTCTCGAACTTGATGAAATTCAGGGTCTGGTTAAGGTCTCGGCGAATATCTACATGAATCTTACTCGCAGACTATTGGATTCATCGTTCAGACGAAGGAATCTTATCTATATTGGTCAAGTTTTCGATCTCGCAGCCACTTTCTTTCTCGAAGTTGATGAAATTTAGGGTCTGGTTAAGGTCTCGGCGAATATCTACATAGAATCTTACCCGCAGACTGTTGGATTCATCGTTCATACGAAGGAATCTTATCTTTATTTGTCTAGTTTTCAATCTCGGAGCTACTTTCTTTCTCGAATTTGATCAAATTTAGGGTTTGGTTAAGGTCTCGACGAATATCTACGTGGAATCTTACCCGCAGACGGTAGGATTCAACGTTCATATGAAGGAATATTATCTATATTGGTCCAATTTTCGATCTCCGAGCAACTTTCATTCTCGAAGTTGATGAAATTTAGGATTTGATTAAGGTCTCGGCGAATATCTACATAGAATCTTACCCGCAGACTGTTGGATTCAACGTTCATATGAAGGAATATTATCTATATTGGTCCTGTTTTCGATCTCGGAGCAACTTTCTTTCTCGAAGTTGATGAAATTTAGGGTTTGGTTAAGGTCTCGACGAATATCTACGTGGAATCTTACCCACGGACGGTAGGATTCAACGTTCATATGAAGGAATATTATCTATATTGGTCTAGTTTTCGATCTCGAAGCCACTTTCTTTCTCGAAGTTGATGAAATTTAGGTTTGGTTAAGGTCTCGACGAATATCTACGTGGAATCTTACCCACGGACGGTAGGATTCAACGTTCATATGAAGGAATATTATCTATATTGGTCCAGTTTTCGATCTCGAAGCCACTTTCTTTCTCGAAGTTGATGAAATTTAGAATTGGTTAAGGTCTCGGCGAATATCTACATGGAATCTTACCGGCAGACTGTTGGATTCATCGTTCACACGAAGGAATCTTATCCATATTGGTCCAGTTTTCGATCTCAGAGCCCCTTTCTTTCTCGAAGTTGATGAAATTTAAGCTTTGGTTAAGGTCTCAGCGAATATCTACATGGAATCTTACCCGCATACTATTGGATTCATTGTTCTTACGAAGGAATCTTATCTATATTGGTCCAGTTTTCGATCTCGGAGCCACTTTCTTTCTCGAAGTTGATGAAATTTAGGGTTTGGTTAAGGTCTCGGCGAATATCTACATGGAATCTTACCCGCAGACTGTTGGATTCATCGTTCATACGAAGGAATCTTATCTATATTGGTCCAGTTTTCGATCTCGGAGCCACTTTCTTTCTCGAAGTTGATGAAATTTAGGGTTTGGTTAAGGTCTCGGCGAATATCTACTTGGAATATTACCCGCAGACTGTTGGATTCATCGTTCATACGAAGGAATCTTATCTATATTGGTCCAATTTTCGATCTCGGAGCCACTTTCTTTCTCGAAGTTGATGAAATTTAGAATTGGTTAAGGTCTCGGCGAATATTTACATGGAATCTTACCCGCAGACTGTTGGATTCATCATTCACACGAAGGAATCTTATCTATATTGGTCCAGTTTTCGATCTCGAAGCCACTTTCTTTCTCGAAGTTGATGAAATATAGGGTTTGGTTAAGGTCTCGGCGAATATCTACATGGAATCTTACCCGCAGACTGTTGGATTCATCGTTCATACGAAGGAATCTTATCTATATTGATCCAGTTTTCGACCTCGGAGCCACTTTCTGTCTCGAAGTTGATGAAATTTAGGGTTTGGTTTAGGTCTCGGCGAATATCTACATGAAATATTACACGCAGACTGTTGGATTCATCGTTCATACGAAGGAATCTTATCTATATTGGTCCAATTTTCGATCTCGGAGCCCCTTTCTTTCTCGAAGTTGATGAAATTTAGGGTTTGGTTAAGGTCTCGGCGAATATCTACATGGAATCTTACCCGCATACTGTTGGATTCATTGTTCATACGAAGGAATCTTATCTATATTGGTCCAGTTTTCGATCTCGGAGCCTCTTTCTTTCTCGAAGTTGATGAAATTTAGGGTTTGGTTAAGGTCTCGGCGAATATCTACATGGAATCTTACCCGCAGACTATTGGATTCATCGTTCAGACGAAGGAATCTTATCTATATTGGTCCAGTTTTCGATCTCGGAGCCACTTTCTTTCTCGAAGTTGATGAAATTTAGGGTTTGGTTAAGGTCTCGGCGAATATCTACATGGAATGTTACCCGCAGACTGTTGGATTCATCGTTCATATGAAGGAATCTTATCTATATTGGTCCAGTTTTCGATCTCGGACCCCCTTTCTTTCTCGAAGTTGATGAAATTTAGGCATTGGTTAAGGTCTCGGCGAATATCTACATGGAATCTTACCCACATACTGTTGGATTCATTGTGCATATGAAGGAATATTATCTATATTGTCCAGTTATCGATCTCGGAGCCACTTTCTTTCTCGAAGTTGATGAAATTTAGAGTTGGTTAAGGTCTCGGCGAATATCTACATAGAATCTTACCCGCAGACTGTTGGATTCATCGTTCATAAGAAAGAATCTTATCTATATTGGTCTAGTTTTCGATCTCGGAGCAACTTTCTTTCTCGAAGTTGATGAAATTTAGGGTTTGGTTAAGGTCTCGGCGAATATCTACCTAGAATCTTACCCGCAGACTGTTGGATTCATCGTTCATACGAAGGAATCTTATCTATATTGGTCTAGTTTTCGATCTAGGAGCTACTTTCTTTCTCGAATTTGATCAAATTTAGGGTTTGGTTAAGGTCTTGACGAATATCTACGTGAATCTTACTCGCATACGGTAGGATTCAACGTTCATATGAAGGAATATTATCTATATTGGTCCAGTTTTCGATCTCGGAGCCACTTTCTTTCTCGAAGTTGATGAAATTTAGAATTGGTTAAGGTCTCGGCGAATATCTACATGTAATCTTACCGGCAAACTAATGGATTCATTGTTCACACGAAGGAATCTTATCTATATTGGTCCAGTTTTCGATCTCGAAGCCACTTTGTTTATCGAATTTGATGAAATTTAGGGTTTGGTTAAGGTCTCGGCGAATATCTACATGGAATCTTACCCGCAGACTGTTGAATTCATCGTTCATACGAAGGAATCTTTTCTATATTGGTCCAGTTTTCGATCTCGGAGAAACTTTCTTTCTTGAAGTTGATGAAATTTAGGGTTTGGTTAAGGTCTCGGTGAATATCTACATGGAATCTTACCCGCAGACTATTGGATTCATCGTTCAGACGAAGGAATCTTATCTATATTGGTCCAGTTTTCGATCTCAGAGGCACTTTCTTTCTCGAAGTAGATGAAATTTAGGGTTTGGTTAAGGTCTCGGCGAATATCTACATGGAATCTTACCCGCAGACTATTGGATTCATCGTTCAGACAAAGGAATCTTATCTATATTGGTCCAGTTTTCGATCTCGGAGCCTCTTTCTTTCTCGAAGTTGATGAAATTTAGGATCTGGTTAAGGTCTCGTCGAATATCTACATGGAATCTTACCGGCAGAATGTTGGATTCATCGTTCACACGAAGGAATCTTATCTATATTGGTCCAGTTTTCGATCTCAGAGCCACTTTCTTTCTCGAAGTTGATGAAATTTAGAATTGGTTAAGGTCTCGGAGAATATCTACATTGAATCTTACCGACAGACTGTTGGATTAATCGTTCGCACGAAGGAATCTTATCTATATTGGTCCAGTTTTCTATCTCAAAGCCACTTTCTTTCTCGAAGTTGATGAAATTTAGGTTTTGGTTAAGGTCTCGGTAAATATCTACATGGAATCTTACCCGCAGACTGTTGGATTCATCGTTCATATGAAGGAATCTTATCTATATTGGTCTAGTTTTCGATCTCGGAGCCACTTTCTTTCTCGAAGTTGATGAAATTTAGGGTTTGGTTAAGGTCTCGGCGAATATCTACATGGAATCTTACCCGCAGACTATTGGATTCATCGTTCAGACGAAGGAATCTTATCTATATTGGTCCAGTTTTCGATCTCGCAGCCACTTTGTTTATTGAAGTTGTTGAAATTTAGGGTTTGGTTAAGGTCTCGGCGAATATCTACATGGAATCTTACCCGCAGACTATTGGATTCATCGTTCATACGAAGGAATCTTATCTATATTGGTCCAGTTTTCGATCCCGGAGCAACTTTTTTTCTCGAAGTTGATAAAATTTAGGGTTTGGTTAAGGTCTGGGTGAATATCTACATGGAATCTTACCCGCAGACTATTGGATTCATCGTTCAGACGAAGGAATCTTATCTATATTGGTCCAGTTTTCGATCTCGCAGCCACTTTGTTTATCGAAGTTGATGAAATTTAGGGTTTGGTTAAGGTCTCGGCGAATATCTACATGGAATCTTACCTGCAGACTGTTGGATTCATCGTTCAGACGAAGGAATCTTATCTATATTGGTCAAGTTTTCGATCTCGGAGCCTCTTTCTTTCTCGAAGTTGATGAAATTTAGGGTCTGGTTAAGGTCTCGGCGAATATCTACATAGAATCTTACCCGCAGACTGTTGGATTCATTGTTCATACGAAGGAAACTTATCTATATTGGTCCAGTTTTCGATCTCGCAGCCACTTTCTTTCTCGAAGTTGATGAAATTTAGGGTTTGGTTAAGGTCTCGGCGAATATCTACATGGAATCTTACCGGCAGACGGTTGGATTCATCGTTCACACGAAGGAATCTTATCTATATTGGTCCAGTTTTCGATCTCGGAGCCCCTTTCTTTCTCGAAGTTGATGAAATTTAGGGTCTGGTTAAGGTCTCGGCGAATATCTACATGGAATCTTACCCGCATACTGTTGGATTCATTGTTCATACGAAGGAATCTTATCTATATTGGTCCAGTTTTCGATCTCGCAGCCACTTTCTTTCTCGAAGTTGATGAAATTTAGGGTTTGGTTAAGGTCTCGGCGAATATCTACATGGAATCTTACCGGCAGACTGTTGGATTCATCGTTCACACGAAGGAATCTTATCTATATTGGTCAAGTTTTCGATCTCAGAGCCACTTTCTTTCTCGAAGTTGATGAAATTTAGAATTGGTTAAGGTCTCGGTGAATATCTACATGGAATCTTACCCGCAGACTGTTGGATTCATCGTTCACACAAAGGAATCTTATCTATATTGGTCCAGTTTTCGATCTCGAAGCCACTTTCTTTCTCGAAGTTTATGAAATTTAGGGTTTGGTTAAGGTCTCGGCGAATATCTACATGGAATCTTCCCGCAGACTGTTAGATTCATCGTTCATATGAAGGAATCTTATCTATATTGGTCTAGTTTTCGATCTCGGAGCCACTTTCTTTCTCGAAGTTGATGAAATTTAGGGTTTGGTTAAGGTCTCGGCGAATATCTACATGGAATCTTACCCGCAGACTATTGGATTCATCGTTCAGACGAAGGAATCTTATCTATATTGGTCCAGTTTTCGATCTCGCAGCCACTTTGTTTATTGAAGTTGTTGAAATTTAGGGTTTGGTTAAGGTCTCGGCGAATATCTACATGGAATCTTACCCGCAGACTATTGGATTCATCGTTCATACGAAGGAATCTTATCTATATTGGTCCAGTTTTCGATCCCGGAGCAACTTTTTTTCTCGAAGTTGATAAAATTTAGGGTTTGGTTAAGGTCTGGGTGAATATCTACATGGAATCTTACCCGCAGACTATTGGATTCATCGTTCAGACGAAGGAATCTTATCTATATTGGTCCAGTTTTCGATCTCGCAGCCACTTTGTTTATCGAAGTTGATGAAATTTAGGGTTTGGTTAAGGTCTCGGCGAATATCTACATGGAATCTTACCTGCAGACTGTTGGATTCATCGTTCAGACGAAGGAATCTTATCTATATTGGTCAAGTTTTCGATCTCGGAGCCTCTTTCTTTCTCGAAGTTGATGAAATTTAGGGTCTGGTTAAGGTCTCGGCGAATATCTACATAGAATCTTACCCGCAGACTGTTGGATTCATTGTTCATACGAAGGAAACTTATCTATATTGGTCCAGTTTTCGATCTCGCAGCCACTTTCTTTCTCGAAGTTGATGAAATTTAGGGTTTGGTTAAGGTCTCGGCGAATATCTACATGGAATCTTACCGGCAGACGGTTGGATTCATCGTTCACACGAAGGAATCTTATCTATATTGGTCCATTTTTCGATCTCGGAGCCCCTTTCTTTCTCGAACTTGATGAAATTTAGGGTCTGGTTAAGGTCTCGGCGAATATCTACATGGAATCTTACCCGCATACTGTTGGATTCATTGTTCATACGAAGGAATCTTATCTATATTGGTCCAGTTTTCGATCTCGCAGCCACTTTCTTTCTCGAAGTTGATGAAATTTAGGGTTTGGTTAAGGTCTCGACGAATATCTACATGGAATCTTACCGGCAGACTGTTGGATTCATCGTTCACACGAAGAAATCTTATCTATATTGGTCAAGATTTCGATCTCAGAGCCACTTTCTTTCTCGAAGTTGATGAAATTTAGAATTGGTTAAGGTCTCGGTGAATATCTACATGGAATCTTACCCGCAGACTGTTGGATTCATCGTTCACACAAAGGAATCTTATCTATATTGGTCCAGTTTTCGATCTCGAAGCCATTTCTTTCTCGAAGTTGATGAAATTTAGGGTTTGGTTAAGGTCTCGGCGAATATCTACAAGGAATCTTACCCGCAGACTGTTAGATTCATCGTTCATACGAATGAATCTTATCTATATTGGTCTAGTTTTCGATCTCGGAGCCACTTTCTTTCTCGAAGTTGATGAAATTTAGGGTTTGGTTAAGGTCTCGGCGAATATCTACATGGAATCTTACCCGCAGACTATTGGATTCATCGTTCAGACGAAGGAATCTTATCTATATTGGTCCAGTTTTCGATCTCGCAGCCACTTTGTTTATCGAAGTTGTTGAAATTTAGGGTTTGGTTAAGGTCTCGGCGAATATCTACATGGAATCTTACCCGCAGACTATTGGATTCATCGTTCATACGAAGGAATCTTATCTATATTGGTCCAGTTTTCGATCTCGGAGCAACTTTCTTTCTCGAAGTTGATAAAATTTAGGGTTTGGTTAAGGTCTCGGTGAATATCTACATGGAATCTTACCCGAAGACTATTGGATTCATCGTTCAGACGAAGGAATCTTATCTATATTGGTCCAGTTTTCGATCTCGCAGCCACTTTGTTTATCGAAGTTGATGAAATTTAGGGTTTGGTTAAGGTCTCGGCGAATATCTACATGGAATCTTACCTGCAGACTGTTGGATTCATCGTTCATACGAAGGAATCTTATCTATATTGGTCAAGTTTTCGATCTCGGAGCCTCTTTCTCTCTCGAAGTTGATGAAATTTAGGGTCTGGTTAAGGTCACGGCGAATATCTACATAGAATCTTACCCGCAGACTGTTGGATTCATCGTTCATACGAAGGAATCTTATCTATATTGGTCTAGTTTTCAATCTCGGAGCTACTTTCTTTCTCGAACTTGATCAAATTTAGGGTTTGGTTAAGGTCTCGACGAATATCTACGTGGAATCTTACCAGCAGACGGTAGGATTCATCGTTCATATGAAGGAATATTATCTATATTGGTCCAATTTTCGATCTCGGAGCAACTTTCATTCTCGAAGTTGATGAAATTTAGGATTTGATTAAGGTCTCGGCGAATATCTACATAGAATCTTACCCGCAGACTGTTGGATTCAACGTTCATATGAAGGAATATTATCTATATTGGTCCTGTTTTCGATCTCGGAGCAACTTTCTTTCTCGAAGTTGATGAAATTTAGGGTTTGGTTAAGGTCTCGACGAATATCTACGTGGAATCTTACCCGCGGACGGTAGGATTCAACGTTCATATGAAGGAACATTATCTATATTGGTCTAGTTTTCGATCTCGAAGCCACTTTCTTTCTCGAAGTTGATGAAATTTAGGGTTTGGTTAAGGTCTCGACGAATATCTACGTGGAATCTTACCCGCAGACTGTTGGATTCATCGTTCATACGAAGGAATCTTATCTATATTGGTCTGGTTTTCGATCTCGGAGCTACTTTCTCGAATTTGATCAAATTTAGGGTTTGGTTAAGGTCTCGACGAATATCTACGTGGAATCTTACCCGCGGACGGTAGGATTCAACGTTCATATGAAGGAATATTATCTATATTGGTCCAGTTTTCGATCTCGGAGCCACTTTCATTCTCGAAGTTGAAGAAATTTAGAATTGGTTAAGGTCTCGGCGAATATCTACATGGAATCTTACCGGCAGACTGTTGGATTCATCGTTCACACGAAGGAATCTTATCTATATTGGTCCAGTTTTCGATCTCAGAGCCCCTTTCTTTCTCGAAGTTGATGAAATTTAGGCTTTGGTTAAGGTCTCGGCGAATATCTACATGGAATCTTACTCGCATACTGTTGGATTCATCGTTCATACAAAAAAATCTTATCTATATTGGTCCAGTTTTCGATCTCGGAGCAACTTTCTTTCTCGAAGTTGATGAAATTTAGGGTTTGGTTAAGGTCTCGGCGAATATCTACATGGAATCTTACCCGCAGACTGTTGGATTCATCGTTCATACGAAGGAATCTTATCTATATTGGTTCACTTTTCTATCTCGGAGCCCCTTTCTTTCTCTAAGTTGATGAAATTTAGGGTCTGGTTAAGGTCTCGGCGAATATCTACATGGAATCTTACCCGCATACTGTTGGATTCATTGTTCATACGAAGGAATCTTATCTATATTGGTCCAGTTTTCGAACTTGCAGCCACTTTCTTTCTCGAAGTTGATGAAATTTAGGGTTTGGTTAAGGTCTCGGCGAATATCTACATGGAATCTTACCGGAAGACTGTTGGATTCATCGTTCACACGAAGGAATCTTATTTATATTGGTCCAGTTTTCGATCTCGAAACCACTTTCTTTCTCGAAGTTGATGAAATTTAGGGTTTGGTTAAGGTCTCGGCGAACATCTACATGGAATCTTACCCGCAGACTGTTGGATTCATCGTTCATACGAAGGAATCTTATCTATATTGGTCTAGTTTTCGATCTCGGAGCCACTTTCTTTCTCGAAGTTGATCAAATTTAGGGTTTGATTAAGGTGTCGACGAATATCTACGTGGAATCTTACCCGCAGACGGTAGGATTCAACATTCACACGAAGGAATATTATCTATATTGGTCCAGTTTTCGATCTCGGAGCAACTTTCTTTCTCGAAGTTGATGAAAGGTCTCGGCGAATATCTACATAGAATCTTACCCGCAGACTGTTGGATTCATCGTTCATACGAATAAATCTTATCTATATTGGTCTGGTTTTCGATCTCGGAGCTACTTTCTTTCTCGAATTTGATCAAATTTAGGGTTTGGTTAAGGTCTCGACGAATATCTACGTGGAATCTTACCCGCATGCGGTAGGATTCAACGTTCACACGAAGGAATCTTATCTATATTGGTCCAGTTTTCGATCTCAGAGGCACTTTCTTTCTCGAAGTAGATGAAATTTAGGGTTTGCTTAAGGTCTCGGCGAATATCTACATGGAATCTTACCCGCAGACTGTTGGATTCATTGTTCATACGAAGGAATCTTATCTATATTGGTCCAGTTTTCGATCTCGGAGCCACTTTCTTTCTCGAAGTTGATGAAATTTAAGGTTTGGTTAAGGTCTCGGCGAATATCTACATAGAATCTTACCCGCAGACTGTTGGATTCGTCGTTCATACGAAGGAATCTTATCTATATTGGTCTAATTTTTGATCTCGGAGCTACTTTCTATCTCGAATTTGATCAAATTTAGGGTTTGGTTAAGGTCTCGACGAATATCTACGTGGAATCTTACCCGCAGACGGTAGGATTCAACGTTCATATGAAGGAATATTATCTATATTGGTCCAGTTTTCGATCTCGGAGCAACTTTCTTTCTCGAAGTTGATGAAATTTAGGGTTTGGTTAAGGTCTCGGCGAATATCTACCTAGAATCTTACCCGCAGACTATTGAATTCATCGTTCATACGAAGGAATCTTATCTAAATTGGTTTGGTTTTCGATCTCGGAGCTACTTTCTTGAATTTGATCAAATTTAGGGTTTTGTTAAGGTCTCGACGAATATCTACATGGAATCTTACCTGCAGACTGTTGTATTCATCGTTCATACGAAGGAATCTTATCTATATTGGTTCACTTTTCGATCTCGGAGCCCCTTTCTTTCTCGAAGTTGATGAAATTTAGGGTCTGGTTAAGGTCTCGGCGAATATCTACATGGAATCTTACCCGCATACTGTTGGATTCATTGTTCATACGAAGGAATCTTATCTATATTGGTCCAGTTTTCGAACTCGCAGCCACTTTCTTTCTCGAAGTTGATGAAATTTAGGGTTTGGTTAAGGTCTCAGCGAATATCTACATGGAATCTTACCGGAAGACTGTTGGATTCATCGTTCACACGAAGGAATCTTATTTATATTGGTCCAGTTTTCGATCTCGAAACCACTTTCTTTCTCGAAGTTGATGAAATTTAGGGTTTGGTTAAGGTCTCGGCGAACATCTACATGGAATCTTACCCGCAGACTGTTGGATTCATCGTTCATACGAAGGAATCTTATCTATATTGGTCCAGTTTTCGATCTCGGAGCCACTTTCTTTCTCGAAGTTGATGAAATTTAGGGTTTGGTTAAGGTCTCGGCGAATATCTACATGGAATCTTACCCGCAGACTGTTGGATTCATCGTTCATACGAAGGAATCTTATCTATATTGGTCCAGTTTTCGATCTCGGAGCTTCTTTCTTTCTCGAAGTTGATGAAATTTAGGGTTTGGTTAAGGTCTCGGCGAATATCTACATGGAATCTTACCCACAGACTATTGGATTCATCGTTCAGACGAAGGAATCTTATCTATATTGGTCCAGTTTTCGATCTCAGAGGCACTTTCTTTCTCGAAGTAGATGAACTTTAGGGTTTGGTTAAGGTCTCGGCGAATATCTACATGAAATATTACCCGCAGACTGTTGGATTCATCGTTCATACAAAGGAATCTTATCTATATTGGTCCAGTTTTCGATCTCGGAGCCCCTTTCTTTCTCGAAGTTCATGAAATTTAGGGTCTGGTTAAGGTCTCGGCGAATATCTACATGGAATCTTACCCGCATACTGTTGGATTCATTTTTCATACGAAGGAATCTTATCTATATTGGTCCAGTTTTCGATCTCGCAGCCACTTTCTTTCTCGAAGTTGATGAAATTTAGGGTTTGGTTAAGGTCTCGGCGAATATCTACATGGAATCTTACCGCAAGACTGTTGGATTCATCGTTCACACGAAGGAATCTTATCTATATTGGTCCAGTTTTCGATCTCAGAGCCACTTTCTTTCTCGAAGTTGATGAAATTTAGAATTGGTTAAGGTCTCGGCGAATATCTACATTGAATCTTACCGACAGACTGTTGGATTAATCGTTCGCACGAAGGAATCTTATCTATATTGGTCCAGTTTTCTACCTCGAAGCCACTTTCTTTCTCGAAGTTGATGAAATTTAGGGTTTGGTTAAGGTATCGGTGAATATCTACATGGAATCTTACCCGCAAACTGTTGGATTCATCGTTCATACGAAGGAATCTTATCTATATTGGTCTAGTTTTCGATCTCGGAGCCACTTTCATTCTCGAAGTTGATGAAATTTAGGGTTTGGTTAAGGTCTCGGCGAATATCTAAATGGAATCTTACCCGCAGACTATTGGATTCATCGTTCAGACGAAGGAATCTTATCTATATTGGTCTAGTTTTCGATCTCGGAGCCACTTTCTTTCTCGAAGTTGATGAAATTTAGGGTTTGGTTAAGGTCTCGGCGAATATCTACATGGAATCTTACCCGCAGACTATTGGATTCATCGTTCAGACGAAGGAATCTTATCTATATTGGTCAAGTTTTCGATCTCGGAGCCTCTTTCTTTCTCGAAGTTGATGAAATTTAGGGTCTGGTTAAGGTCTCGGCGAATATCTACATAGAATCTTACCCGCATACTGTTGGATTCATCGTTCATACGAAGGAATCTTATCTATATTGGTCTAGTTTTCGATCTCGGAGCTACTTTCTTTCTCGAATTTGATCAAATTTAGGGTTTGGTTAAGGTCTCGACGAATATCTACGTGGAATCTTACCTGCAGACGGTAGGATTCAACGTTCATATGAAGGAATATTATCTATATTGGTCCAATTTTCGATCTCGGAGCAACTTTCATTCTCGAAGTTGATGAAATTTAGGGTTTGGTTAAGGTCTCGACGAATATCTACGTGGAATCTTACCCGCGGACGGTAGGATTCAACGTTCATATGAAGGAATATTATTTATATTGGTCCAGTTTTCGATCTCGAAGCCACTTTCTTTCTCGAAGTTGATGAAATTTAGAATTGGTTAAGGTCTCGGCGAATATCTACATGGAATCTTACCGGCAGACTGTTGGATTCATCGTTCACACGAAGGAATCTTATCTATATTGGTCCATTTTTCGATCTCAGAGCCACTTTCTTTCTCGAAGTTGATGAAATTTAGAATTGGTTAAGGTCTCGGCGAATATCTACATTGAATCTTACCGACAGACTGTTGGATTAATCGTTCGCACGAAGGAATCATATCTATATTGGTCCAGTTTTCTACCTCGAAGCCACTTTCTTTCTCGAAGTTGATGAAATTTAGAATTGGTTAAGGTCTCGGCGAATATCTACATGTAATCTTACCGACAGACTAATGGATTCATCGTTCACACGAAGGAATCTTATCTATATTGGTCCAGTTTTCGATCTCGCAGCCACTTTGTTTATCGAAGTTGATGAAATTTAGGGTTTGGTTAAGGTCTCGGTGAATATCTACATGGAATCTTACCTGCAGACTGTTGGATTCATCGTTCATACAAAGGAATCTTATATATATTGGTCCAGTTTTCGATCTCGGAGCTTATTTCTTTCTCGAAGTTGATGAAATTTAGGGTTTGGTTAAGGTCTCGGCGAATATCTACATGGAATCTTACCCGCAGACTATTGGATTCATCGTTCAGACGAAGGAATCTTATCTATATTGGTCCAGTTTTCGATCTCAGAGGCACTTTCTTTCTCGAAGTAGATGAACTTTAGGGTTTGGTTAAGGTCTCGGCGAATATCTACATGAAATATTACCCGCAGACTGTTGGATTCATCGTTCATACAAAGGAATCTTATCTATATTGGTCCAGTTTTCGATCTCGGAGCCCCTTTCTTTCTCGAAGTTGATGAAATTTAGGGTTTGGTTAAGGTCTCGGCGAATATCTACATGGAATCTTACCCGCATACTGTTGGATTCATTTTTCATACGAAGGAATCTTATCTATATTGGTCCAGTTTTCGATCTCGCAGCCACTTTCTTTCTCGAAGTTGATGAAATTTAGGGTTTGGTTAAGGTCTCGGCGAATATCTACATGGAATCTTACCGCAAGACTGTTGGATTCATCGTTCACACGAAGGAATCTTATCTATATTGGTCCAGTTTTCGATCTCAGAGCCACTTTCTTTCTCGAAGTTGATGAAATTTAGAATTGGTTAAGGTCTCGGCGAATATCTACATTGAATCTTACCGACAGACTGTTGGATTAATCGTTCGCACGAAGGAATCTTATCTATATTGGTCCAGTTTTCTACCTCGAAGCCACTTTCTTTCTCGAAGTTGATGAAATTTAGGGTTTGGTTAAGGTATCGGTGAATATCTACATGGAATCTTACCCGCAAACTGTTGGATTCATCGTTCATACGAAGGAATCTTATCTATATTGGTCTAGTTTTCGATCTCGGAGCCACTTTCATTCTCGAAGTTGATGAAATTTAGGGTTTGGTTAAGGTCTCGGCGAATATCTAAATGGAATCTTACCCGCAGACTATTGGATTCATCGTTCAGACGAAGGAATCTTATCTATATTGGTCTAGTTTTCGATCTCGGAGCCACTTTCTTTCTCGAAGTTGATGAAATTTAGGGTTTGGTTAAGGTCTCGGCGAATATCTACATGGAATCTTACCCGCAGACTATTGGATTCATCGTTCAGACGAAGGAATCTTATCTATATTGGTCCAGTTTTCGATCTCGGAGCCACTTTCTTTCTCGAAGTTGATGAAATTTAGGGTTTGGTTAAGGTCTCGGCGAATATCTACATGGAATGTTACCCGCAGACTGTTGGATTCATCGTTCATATGAAGGAATCTTATCTATATTGGTCCAGTTTTCGATCTCGGACCCCCTTTCTTTCTCGAAGTTGATGAAATTTAGGCATTGGTTAAGGTCTCGGCGAATATCTACATGGAATCTTACCCACATACTGTTGGATTCATTGTGCATATGAAGGAATATTATCTATATTGTCCAGTTATCGATCTCGGAGCCACTTTCTTTCTCGAAGTTGATGAAATTTAGAGTTGGTTAAGGTCTCGGCGAATATCTACATAGAATCTTACCCGCAGACTGTTGGATTCATCGTTCATAAGAAAGAATCTTATCTATATTGGTCTAGTTTTCGATCTCGGAGCAACTTTCTTTCTCGAAGTTGATGAAATTTAGGGTTTGGTTAAGGTCTCGGCGAATATCTACCTAGAATCTTACCCGCAGACTGTTGGATTCATCGTTCATACGAAGGAATCTTATCTATATTGGTCTAGTTTTCGATCTAGGAGCTACTTTCTTTCTCGAATTTGATCAAATTTAGGGTTTGGTTAAGGTCTTGACGAATATCTACGTGAATCTTACTCGCATACGGTAGGATTCAACGTTCATATGAAGGAATATTATCTATATTGGTCCAGTTTTCGATCTCGGAGCCACTTTCTTTCTCGAAGTTGATGAAATTTAGAATTGGTTAAGGTCTCGGCGAATATCTACATGTAATCTTACCGGCAAACTAATGGATTCATTGTTCACACGAAGGAATCTTATCTATATTGGTCCAGTTTTCGATCTCGAAGCCACTTTGTTTATCGAATTTGATGAAATTTAGGGTTTGGTTAAGGTCTCGGCGAATATCTACATGGAATCTTACCCGCAGACTGTTGAATTCATCGTTCATACGAAGGAATCTTTTCTATATTGGTCCAGTTTTCGATCTCGGAGAAACTTTCTTTCTTGAAGTTGATGAAATTTAGGGTTTGGTTAAGGTCTCGGTGAATATCTACATGGAATCTTACCCGCAGACTATTGGATTCATCGTTCAGACGAAGGAATCTTATCTATATTGGTCCAGTTTTCGATCTCAGAGGCACTTTCTTTCTCGAAGTAGATGAAATTTAGGGTTTGGTTAAGGTCTCGGCGAATATCTACATGGAATCTTACCCGCAGACTATTGGATTCATCGTTCAGACAAAGGAATCTTATCTATATTGGTCCAGTTTTCGATCTCGGAGCCTCTTTCTTTCTCGAAGTTGATGAAATTTAGGATCTGGTTAAGGTCTCGTCGAATATCTACATGGAATCTTACCGGCAGAATGTTGGATTCATCGTTCACACGAAGGAATCTTATCTATATTGGTCCAGTTTTCGATCTCAGAGCCACTTTCTTTCTCGAAGTTGATGAAATTTAGAATTGGTTAAGGTCTCGGAGAATATCTACATTGAATCTTACCGACAGACTGTTGGATTAATCGTTCGCACGAAGGAATCTTATCTATATTGGTCCAGTTTTCTATCTCAAAGCCACTTTCTTTCTCGAAGTTGATGAAATTTAGGTTTTGGTTAAGGTCTCGGTAAATATCTACATGGAATCTTACCCGCAGACTGTTGGATTCATCGTTCATATGAAGGAATCTTATCTATATTGGTCTAGTTTTCGATCTCGGAGCCACTTTCTTTCTCGAAGTTGATGAAATTTAGGGTTTGGTTAAGGTCTCGGTGAATATCTACATGGAATCTTACCCGCAGACTATTGGAATCATCGTTCAGACGAAGGAATCTTATCTATATTGGTCCAGTTTTCGATCTCGGAGCCATTTTCTTTCTCGAAGTTGATGAAATTTAGGGTTTGGTTAAGGTCTCAACGAATATCTACATGGAATCTTACCCGCAGACTATTGGATTCATCGTTCAGACGAAGGAATCTTATCTATATTGGTCTAGTTTTCGATCTCGGAGCCACTTTCTTTCTCGAAGTTGATGAAATTTAGGGTTTGGTTAAGGTCTCGGCAAATATCTACATGGAATCTTACCCGCGACTGTTGGATTCATCGTTCATATGAAGGAATCTTATCTATATTGGTCCAGTTTTCGATCTCGGAGCCCCTTTCTTTCTCGAAGTTGATGAAATTTAGGGTTTGGTTAAGGTCTCAGCGAATATCAACATGGAATCTTACCCGCAGACTATTGGATTCATCGTTCAGACGAAGGAATCTTATCTATATTGGTCCAGTTTTCGATCTCGGAGCCACTTTCTTTCTCGAAGTTGATGAAATTTAGGGTTTGGTTAAGGTCTCGGCGAATATCTACATGGAATCTTACCCGCAGACTGTTGGATTCATCGTTCATACGAAGGAATCTTATCTATATTGGTCCAGTTTTCGATCTCGGAGCTTCTTTCTTTCTCGAAGTTGATGAAATTTAGGGTTTGGTTAAGGTCTCGGCGAATATCTACATGGAATCTTACCCGCAGACTATTGGATTCATCGTTCTTACAAAGGAATCTTATCTATATTGGTCCAGTTTTCGATCTCAAAGCCACTTTCTTTCTCAAACTTGATGAAATTTAGGGTCTGGTTAAGGTCTCAGCGAATATCTACATGGAATCTTACCCGCATACTGTTGGATTCATTGTTCATACGAAGGAATCTTATCTATATTGGTCCAGTTTTCGATCTCGCAGCCACTTTCTTTCTCGAAGTTGATGAAATTTAGGGTTTGGTTAAGGTCTCGGTGAATATCTACATGGAATCTTACCTGCAGACTGTTGGATTCATCGTTCATACAAAGGAATCTTATATATATTGGTCTAGTTTTCGATCTCGGAGCTTCTTTCTTTCTCGAAGTTGATGAAATTTAGGGTTTGGTTAAGGTCTCGGCGAATATCTACATGGAATCTTACCCGCAGACTATTGGATTCATCGTTCTTACAAAGGAATCTTATTTATATTGGTCCAGTTTTCGATCTCAAAGCCACTTTCTTTCTCAAACTTGATGAAATTTAGGGTTTGGTTAAGGTCTCGGCGAATATCTACATAGAATCTTACCCGCAGACTGTTGGATTCATCGTTCATACGAAGGAATCTTATCTATATTGGTCTAGTTTTCGATCTCGGAGCTACTTTCTTTCTCGAATTTGATCAAATTTAGGGTTTGGTTAAGGTCTCGACGAATATCTACGTGGAATCTTACCCGCAGACGGTAGGATTCAACGTTCATATGAAGGAATATTATCTATATTGGTCCAATTTTCGACCTCGGAGCAACTTTCATTCTCGAAGTTGATGAAATTTAGGGTTTGGTTAAGGTCTCGGCGAATATCTACATAGAATCTTACCTGCAGACTGTTGGATTCAACGTTCATATGAAGGAATATTATCTATACTGGTTCAATTTTCGATCTCGGAGCAACTTTCTTTCTCGAAGTTGATGAAATTTAGGGTTTGATTAAGGTCTCGACGAATATCTACGTGGAATCTTACCCGCGGACGGTTGGATTCATCGTTCAGACGAAGGAATCTTATCTATATTGGTCTAGTTTTCGATCTCGGAGCCCCTTTCTTTCTCGAAGTTGATGAAATTTAGGGTCTGGTTAAGGTCTCGGCGAATATCTACATGGAATCTTACCCGCATACTGTTGGATTCATTGTTCATACGAAGGAATCTTATCTATATTGGTCCATTTTTCGATCTCGGAGCCACTCTCTTTCTCGAATTTGATGAAATTTAGGGATTGGTTAAGGTCTCGGCGAATATCTACATGGAATCTTACCCGCAGAATGTTGGATTCATCGTTCATACGAAGGAATCTTATCTATATTGGTCCAGTTTTCGATCTCGGAGCCACTTTCTTTCTCGAAGTTGATGAAATTAAGGGTTTGGTTAAGGTCTCGGCGAATATCTACATAGAATCTTACCCGCAGACTGTTGGATTCATCGTTCATATGAAGGAATCTTATGTATATTGGTCTAGTTTTCGATCTCGGAGCTACTTTCTTTCTCGAATTTGATCAAATTTAGGGTTTGGTTAAGGTCTCGGCGAATATCTACATGGAATTTTACCCGCAGACTGTTGGATTCATCGTTCACACGAAGGAATCTTATATATATTGGTCCAGTTTTCGATCTCGAAGCCACTTTCTTTCTCGAAGTTGATGAAATTTAGGGTTTGGTTAAGGTCTCGGCGAATATCTACATGGAATCTTACCCGCAGAATGTTGGATTCATCGTTCATACGAAGGAATCTTATCTATATTGGTCCAGTTTTCGATCTCGGAGCCACTTTCTTTCTCGAAGTTGATGAAATTAAGGGTTTGGTTAAGGTCTCGGCGAATATCTACATAGAATCTTACCCGCAGACTGTTGGATTCATCGTTCATACGAAGGAATCTTATGTATATTGGTCTAGTTTTCGATCTCGGAGCTACTTTCTTTCTCGAATTTGATCAAATTTAGGGTTTGGTTAAGGTCTCGACGAATATCTACGTGGAATCTTACCCGCAGACGGTAGGATTCAACGTTCATACGAAGGAATATTATTTATATTGGTCCAGTTTTCAATCTCGGAGCAACTTTCATTCTCGAAGTTGATGAAATTTAGGGTTTGTTAAGGTCTCGGCGAATATCTACATAGAATCTTACCCGCAGACTGTTGGATTCATCGTTCATACGAAGGAACCTTATCTATATTGGTCTAGTTTTCGATCTCGGAGCTACTTTCTTTCTCGAATTTGATCAAATTTAGGGTTTGGTTAAGGTCTCGACGAATGTCTACGTGGAATCTTACCCACAGGCGGTAGGATTCAACGTTCACACGAAGGAATCTTATCTATATTGGTCCAGTTTTCGATCTCGAAGCCACTTTCTTTCTCGAAGTTGATGAAATTTAGGGTTTGGTTAAGGTCTCGGCGAATATCTACATGGAATCTTACCCGCAGACTGTTGGATTCATCGTTCATACGAAGGAATCTTATCTATATTGGTCCAGTTTTCGATCTCGGAGCCACTTTCTTTCTCGAAGTTGATGAAATTTAGGGTTTGGTTAAGGTCTCGGAGAATATCTACATAGAATCTTACCCGCAGACTGTTGGATTCATCGTTCATACGAAGGAATCTTATCTATATTGGTCTAATTTTCGATCTCGGAGCTACTTTCGTTCTCGAATTTGATCAAATTTAGGGTTTGGTTAAGGTCTCGACGAATATCTACGTGGAATCTTACCCGCAGACGGTAGGATTCAACGTTAACATGAAGGAATATTATCTATATTGGTCCAGTTTTCGATCTCGGAGCAACTTTCTTTCTCGAAGTTGATGAAATTTAGGGTTTGGTTAAGGTCTCGGCGAATATACACATAGAATCTTACCCGCAGACTGTTTGATTCATCGTTCATACGAAGGAATCTTATCTATATTGGTCTGGTTTTCGATCTCGGAGCTACTTTCTCGAATTTGATCAAATTTAGGGTTTGGTTAAGGTCTCGACGAATATCTACGTGGAATCTTACCCGCGGACGGTAGGATTCAACGTTCATATGAAGGAATATTATCTATATTGGTCCAGTTTTCGATCTCGGAGCCACTTTCATTCTCGAAGTTGAAGAAATTTAGAATTGGTTAAGGTCTCGGCGAATATCTACATGGAATCTTACCGGCAGACTGTTGGATTCATCGTTCACACGAAGGAATCTTATCTATATTGGTCAAGTTTTCGATCTCGGAGCCTCTTTCTTTCTCGAAGTTGATGAAATTTAGGGTCTGGTTAAGGTCTCGGCGAATATCTACATAGAATCTGACCCGCATACTGTTGGATTCATCGTTCATACGAAGGAATCTTATCTATATTGGTCTAGTTTTCGATCTCGGAGATACTTTCTTTCTCGAATTTGATCAAATTTAGGGTTTGGTTAAGGTCTCGACGAATATCTACGTGGAATCTTACCTGCAGACGGTAGGATTCAACGTTCATATGAAGGAATATTATCTATATTGGTCCAATTTTCGATCTCGGAGCAACTTTCATTCTCGAAGTTGATTAAATTTAGGGTTTTGTTAAGGTCTCGGCGAATATCTACATAGAATCTTACCTGCAGACTGTTGGATTCAACGTTCATATGAAGGAATCTTATCTATATTGGTCTAGTTTTCGATCTCGGAGCCACTTTCTTTCTCGAAGTTGATGAAATTTAGAATTGGTTAAGGTCTCGGAGAATATCTACATGGAATCTTACCCGCAGACTGATGGATTCATCGTTCATTCAAAGGAATCTTATCTATATTGGTCCAGTTTTCGATCTCGGAGCCCCTTTCTTTCTCGAAGTTGATGAAATTTAGGGTCTGGTTAAGGTCTCAGCGAATATCTACATGGAATCTTACCCGCATACTGTTGGATTCATTGTTCATACGAAGGAATCTTATCTATATTGGTCCAGTTTTCGATCTCGCAACCACTTTCTTTCTCGAAGTTGATGAAATTTAGGGTTTGGTTAAGGTCTCGGTGAATATCTACATGGAATCTTACCAGCAGACTGTTGGATTCATCGTTCATACAAAGGAATCTTATATATATTGGTCCAGTTTTCGATCTCGGAGCTTCTTTCTTTCTCGAAGTTGATGAAATTTAGGGTTTGGTTAAGGTCTCGGCGAATATCTACATGGAATCTTACCCGCAGACTATTGGATTCATCGTTCTTACAAAGGAATCTTATCTATATTGGTCCAGTTTTCGATCTCAAAACAACTTTCTTTCTCAAACTTGATGAAATTTAGGGTTTGGTTAAGGTCTCGGCGAATATCTACATAGAATCTTACCCGCAGACTGTTGGATTCATCGTTCATACGAAGGAATCTTATCTATATTGGTCTAGTTTTCGATCTCGGAGCTACTTTCTTTCTCGAATTTGATCAAATTTAGGGTTTGGTTAAGGTCTCGACGAATATCTACGTGGAATCTTACCCGCAGACGGTAGGATTCAACGTTCATATGAAGGAATATTATCTATATTGGTCCAATTTTCGACCTCGGAGCAACTTTCATTCTCGAAGTTGATGAAATTTAGGGTTTGGTTAAGGTCTCGGCGAATATCTACATAGAATCTTACCTGCAGACTGTTGGATTCAACGTTCATATGAAGGAATATTATCTATACTGGTTCAATTTTCGATCTCGGAGCAACTTTCTTTCTCGAAGTTGATGAAATTTAGGGTTTGATTAAGGTCTCGACGAATATCTACGTGGAATCTTACCCGCGGACGGTTGGATTCATCGTTCAGACGAAGGAATCTTATCTATATTGGTCTAGTTTTCGATCTCGGAGCCCCTTTCTTTCTCGAAGTTGATGAAATTTAGGGTCTGGTTAAGGTCTCGGCGAATATCTACATGGAATCTTACCCGCATACTGTTGGATTCATTGTTCATACGAAGGAATCTTATCTATATTGGTCCAGTTTTCGATCTCGGAGCCACTTTCTTTCTCGAAGTTGATGAAATTTAGGGTTTGGTTAAGGTCTCGGCGAATATCTACATGGAATCTTACCCGCATACTGTTGGATTCATCGTTCTTACGAAGGAATCTTATCTATATTGGTCCAGTTTTCGATCTCGGAGCCACTTTCTTTCTCGAAGTTGATGAAATTTAGGGTTTGGTTAAGGTCTCGGCGAATATCTACATGGAATCTTACCCGCAGACTGTTGGATTCATCGTTCATACAAAGGAATCTTATATATATTGGTCCAGTTTTCGATCTCGGAGCTTCTTTCTTTCTCGAAGTTGATGAAATTTAGGGTTTGGTTAAGGTCTCGGCGAATATCTACATGGAATCTTACCCGCAGACTATTGGATTCATCGTTCTTACAAAGGAATCTTATCTATATTGGTCCAGTTTTCGATCTCAAAACAACTTTCTTTCTCAAACTTGATGAAATTTAGGGTTTGGTTAAGGTCTCGGCGAATATCTACATAGAATCTTACCCGCAGACTGTTGGATTCATCGTTCATACGAAGGAATCTTATCTATATTGGTCTAGTTTTCGATCTCGGAGCTACTTTCTTTCTCGAATTTGATCAAATTTAGGGTTTGGTTAAGGTCTCGACGAATATCTACGTGGAATCTTACCGCAGACGGTAGGATTCAACGTTCATATGAAGGAATATTATCTATATTGGTCCAATTTTCGATCTCGGAGCAACTTTCATTCTCGAAGTTGATGAAATTTAGGGTTTGGTTAAGGTCTCGGCGAATATCTACATAGAATCTTACCTGCAGACTGTTGGATTCAACGTTCATATGAAGGAATATTATCTATACTGGTTCAATTTTCGATCTCGGAGCAACTTTCTTTCTCGAAGTTGATGAAATTTAGGGTTTGATTAAGGTCTCGACGAATATCTACGTGGAATCTTACCCGCGGACGGTTGGATTCATCGTTCAGACGAAGGAATCTTATCTATATTGGTCTAGTTTTCGATCTCGGAGCCCCTTTCTTTCTCGAAGTTGATGAAATTTAGGGTCTGGTTAAGGTCTCGGCGAATATCTACATGGAATCTTACCCGCATACTGTTGGATTCATTGTTCATACGAAGGAATCTTATCTATATTGGTCCAGTTTTCGATCTCGGAGCCACTTTCTTTCTCGAAGTTGATGAAATTTAGGGTTTGGTTAAGGTCTCGGCGAATATCTACATGGAATCTTACCCGCATACTGTTGGATTCATCGTTCTTACGAAGGAATCTTATCTATATTGGTCCAGTTTTCGATCTCGGAGCCACTTTCTTTCTCGAAGTTGATGAAATTTAGGGTTTGGTTAAGGTCTCGGCGAATATCTACATGGAATCTTACCCGCAGACTGTTGGATTCATCGTTCATACGAAGGAATCTTATCTATATTGGTCCAGTTTTCGATCTCGGAGCTTCTTTCTTTCTCGAAGTTGATGAAATTTAGGGTTTGGTTAAGGTCTCGGCGAATATCTACATGGAATCTTACCCGCAGACTATTGGATTCATCGTTCTTACAAAGGAATCTTATCTATATTGGTCCAGTTTTCGATCTCAAAGCCACTTTCTTTCTCAAACTTGATGAAATTTAGGGTCTGGTTAAGGTCTCAGCGAATATCTACATGGAATCTTACCCGCATACTGTTGGATTCATTGTTCATACGAAGGAATCTTATCTATATTGGTCCAGTTTTCGATCTCGCAGCCACTTTCTTTCTCGAAGTTGATGAAATTTAGGGTTTGGTTAAGGTCTCGGTGAATATCTACATGGAATCTTACCTGCAGACTGTTGGATTCATCGTTCATACAAAGGAATCTTATATATATTGGTCTAGTTTTCGATCTCGGAGCTTCTTTCTTTCTCGAAGTTGATGAAATTTAGGGTTTGGTTAAGGTCTCGGCGAATATCTACATGGAATCTTACCCGCAGACTATTGGATTCATCGTTCTTACAAAGGAATCTTATTTATATTGGTCCAGTTTTCGATCTCAAAGCCACTTTCTTTCTCAAACTTGATGAAATTTAGGGTTTGGTTAAGGTCTCGGCGAATATCTACATAGAATCTTACCCGCAGACTGTTGGATTCATCGTTCATACGAAGGAATCTTATCTATATTGGTCTAGTTTTCGATCTCGGAGCTACTTTCTTTCTCGAATTTGATCAAATTTAGGGTTTGGTTAAGGTCTCGACGAATATCTACGTGGAATCTTACCCGCAGACGGTAGGATTCAACGTTCATATGAAGGAATATTATCTATATTGGTCCAATTTTCGACCTCGGAGCAACTTTCATTCTCGAAGTTGATGAAATTTAGGGTTTGGTTAAGGTCTCGGCGAATATCTACATAGAATCTTACCTGCAGACTGTTGGATTCAACGTTCATATGAAGGAATATTATCTATACTGGTTCAATTTTCGATCTCGGAGCAACTTTCTTTCTCGAAGTTGATGAAATTTAGGGTTTGATTAAGGTCTCGACGAATATCTACGTGGAATCTTACCCGCGGACGGTTGGATTCATCGTTCAGACGAAGGAATCTTATCTATATTGGTCTAGTTTTCGATCTCGGAGCCCCTTTCTTTCTCGAAGTTGATGAAATTTAGGGTCTGGTTAAGGTCTCGGCGAATATCTACATGGAATCTTACCCGCATACTGTTGGATTCATTGTTCATACGAAGGAATCTTATCTATATTGGTCGATTTTTCGATCTCGGAGCCACTCTCTTTCTCGAATTTGATGAAATTTAGGGATTGGTTAAGGTCTCGGCGAATATCTACATGGAATTTTACCCGCAGACTGTTGGATTCATCGTTCACACGAAGGAATCTTATATATATTGGTCCAGTTTTCGATCTCGAAGCCACTTTCTTTCTCGAAGTTGATGAAATTTAGGGTTTGGTTAAGGTCTCGGCGAATATCCACATGGAATCTTACCCGCAGAATGTTGGATTCATCGTTCATACGAAGGAATCTTATCTATATTGGTCCAGTTTTCGATCTCGGAGCCACTTTCTTTCTCGAAGTTGATGAAATTTAGGGTTTGGTTAAGGTCTCGGCGAATATCTACATAGAATCTTACCCGCAGACTGTTGGATTCATCGTTCATACGAAGGAATCTTATCTATATTGGTCTGGTTTTCAATCTCGGAGCTACTTTCTTTCTCGAATTTGATCAAATTTAGGGTTTGGTTAAGGTCTCGACGAATATCTACGTGGAATCTTACCCGCAGACGGTAGGATTCAACGTTCATATGAAGGAATATTATCTATATTGGTCCAGTTTTTGATCTCGGAGCCACTTTTTTTCTCGAAGTTGATGAAATTTAGAATTGGTTAAGGTCTCGGCGAATATCTACATGGAATCTTACCCGCAGACTATTGGATTCATCGTTCTTACGAAGGAATCTTATCTATATTGGTCCAGTTTTCGATCTCGGAGCCACTTTCTTTCTCGAAGTTGATGAAATTTAGGGTTTGGTTAAGGTCTCGGCGAATATCTACATGGAATCTTACCCGCAGACTGTTGGATTCATCGTTCACACGAAGGAATCTTATCTATATTGGTCCAGTTTTCGATCTCGAAGCCACTTTCTTTCTCGAAGTTGATGAAATTTAGGGTTTGGTTAAGGTCTCGGCGAATATCTACATGGAATCTTACCCGCAGACTGTTGGATTCATCGTTCATACGAAGGAATCTTATCTATATTGGTCTAGTTTTCGATCTCGGAGCTACTTTCTTTCTCGAATTTGATCAAATTTAGGGTTTGGTTAAGGTCTCGACGAATATCTACGTGGAATCTTACCCGCATGCGGTAGGATTCAACGTTCACACGAAGGAATCTTATCTATATTGGTCCAGTTTTCGATCTCAGAGGCACTTTCTTTCTCGAAGTAGATGAAATTTAGGGTTTGCTTAAGGTCTCGGCGAATATCTACATGGAATCTTACCCGCAGACTGTTGGATTCATTGTTCATACGAAGGAATCTTATCTATATTGGTCCAGTTTTCGATCTCGGAGCCACTTTCTTTCTCGAAGTTGATGAAATTTAAGGTTTGGTTAAGGTCTCGGCGAATATCTACATAGAATCTTACCCGCAGACTGTTGGATTCGTCGTTCATACGAAGGAATCTTATCTATATTGGTCTAATTTTTGATCTCGGAGCTACTTTCTATCTCGAATTTGATCAAATTTAGGGTTTGGTTAAGGTCTCGACGAATATCTACGTGGAATCTTACCCGCAGACGGTAGGATTCAACGTTCATATGAAGGAATATTATCTATATTGGTCCAGTTTTCGATCTCGGAGCAACTTTCTTTCTCGAAGTTGATGAAATTTAGGGTTTGGTTAAGGTCTCGGCGAATATCTACCTAGAATCTTACCCGCAGACTATTGAATTCATCGTTCATACGAAGGAATCTTATCTAAATTGGTTTGGTTTTCGATCTCGGAGCTACTTTCTTGAATTTGATCAAATTTAGGGTTTTGTTAAGGTCTCGACGAATATCTACATGGAATCTTACCTGCAGACTGTTGTATTCATCGTTCATACGAAGGAATCTTATCTATATTGGTTCACTTTTCGATCTCGGAGCCCCTTTCTTTCTCGAAGTTGATGAAATTTAGGGTCTGGTTAAGGTCTCGGCGAATATCTACATGGAATCTTACCCGCATAATGTTGGATTCATTGTTCATACGAAGGAATCTTATCTATATTGGTCCAGTTTTCGAACTCGCAGCCACTTTCTTTCTCGAAGTTGATGAAATTTAGGGTTTGGTTAAGGTCTCAGCGAATATCTACATGGAATCTTACCGGAAGACTGTTGGATTCATCGTTCACACGAAGGAATCTTATTTATATTGATCCAGTTTTCGATCTCGAAACCACTTTCTTTCTCGAAGTTGATGAAATTTAGGGTTTGGTTAAGGTCTCGGCGAACATCTACATGGAATCTTACCCGCAGACTGTTGGATTCATCGTTCATACGAAGGAATCTTATCTATATTGGTCCAGTTTTCGATCTCGGAGCCACTTTCTTTCTCGAAGTTGATGAAATTTAGGGTTTGGTTAAGGTCTCGGCGAATATCTACATAGAATCTTACCCGCAGACTGTTGGATTCATCGTTCATACGAAGGAATCTTATCTATATTGGTCTAGTTTTCGATCTCGGAGCTACTTTCTTTCTCGAATTTGATCAAATTTAGGGTTTGGTTAAGGTCTCGACGAATATCTACGTGGAATCTTACCCGCAGACGGTAGGATTCAACGTTCATATGAAGGAATATTATTTATATTGGTCCCGTTTTCGATCTCGGAGCAACTTTCATTCTCGAAGTTGATGAAATTTAGGGTTTGTTAAGGTCTCGGCGAATATCTACATAGAATCTTACCCGCAGACTGTTGGATTCATCGTTCATACGAAGGAACCTTATCTATATTGGTCTGGTTTTCGATCTCGGAGCTACTTTCTTTCTCGAATTTGATCAAATTTAGGGTTTGGTTAAGGTCTCGACGAATATCTACGTGGAATCTTACCCACAGGCGGTAGGATTCAACGTTCACACGAAGGAATCTTATCTATATTGGTCCAGTTTTCGATCTCGAAGCCACTTTCTTTCTCGAAGTTGATGAAATTTAGGGTTTGGTTAAGGTCTCGGCGAATATCTACATGGAATCTTACCCGCAGACTGTTGGATTCATCGTTCATACGAAGGAATCTTATCTATATTGGTCCAGTTTTCGATCTCGGAGCCACTTTCTTTCTCGAAGTTGATGAAATTTAGGGTTTGGTTAAGGTCTCGGCGAATATCTACATAGAATCTTACCCGCAGACTGTTGGATTCATCGTTCATACGAAGGAATCTTATCTATATTGGTCTAGTTTTCGATCTCGGAGCTACTTTCTTTCTCGAATTTGATCAAATTTAGGGTTTGGTTAAGGTCTCGACGAATATCTACGTGGAATTTTACCCGCATGCGGTAGGATTCAACGTTCACACGAAGGAATCTTATCTATATTGGTCCAGTTTTCGATCTCAGAGGCACTTTCTTTCTCGAAGTAGATGAATTTAGGGCTTGGTTAAGGTCTCGGCGAATATCTACATAAAATCTTACCCGCAGACTGTTGGATTCATCGTTCATACGAAGGAATCTTATCTATATTGGTCTAGTTTTCGATCTCGGAACTACTTTCTTTCTCGAATTTGATCAAATTTAGGGTTTGGTTAAAGTCTCGACGAATATCTACGTGGAATCTTACCCGCAGACGGTAGGATTCAACATTCACACGAAGGAATATTATCTATATTGGTCCAGTTTTCGATCTCGGAGCAACTTTCTTTCTCGAAGTTGATGAAAGGTCTCGGCGAATATCTACATAGAATCTTACCCGCAGACTGTTGGATTCATCGTTCATACGAATAAATCTTATCTATATTGGTCTGGTTTTCGATCTCGGAGCTACTTTCTTTCTCGAATTTGATCAAATTTAGGGTTTGGTTAAGGTCTCGACGAATATCTACGTGGAATCTTACCCGCATGCGGTAGGATTCAACGTTCACACGAAGGAATCTTATCTATATTGGTCCAGTTTTCGATCTCAGAGGCACTTTCTTTCTCGAAGTAGATGAAATTTAGGGTTTGCTTAAGGTCTCGGCGAATATCTACATGGAATCTTACCCGCAGACTGTTGGATTCATTGTTCATACGAAGGAATCTTATCTATATTGGTCCAGTTTTCGATCTCGGAGCCACTTTCTTTCTCGAAGTTGATGAAATTTAAGGTTTGGTTAAGGTCTCGGCGAATATCTACATAGAATCTTACCCGCAGACTGTTGGATTCGTCGTTCATACGAAGGAATCTTATCTATATTGGTCTAATTTTTGATCTCGGAGCTACTTTCTATCTCGAATTTGATCAAATTTAGGGTTTGGTTAAGGTCTCGACGAATATCTACGTGGAATCTTACCCGCAGACGGTAGGATTCAACGTTCATATGAAGGAATATTATCTATATTGGTCCAGTTTTCGATCTCGGAGCAACTTTCTTTCTCGAAGTTGATGAAATTTAGGGTTTGGTTAAGGTCTCGGCGAATATCTACCTAGAATCTTACCCGCAGACTATTGAATTCATCGTTCATACGAAGGAATCTTATCTAAATTGGTTTGGTTTTCGATCTCGGAGCTACTTTCTTGAATTTGATCAAATTTAGGGTTTTGTTAAGGTCTCGACGAATATCTACATGGAATCTTACCTGCAGACTGTTGTATTCATCGTTCATACGAAGGAATCTTATCTATATTGGTTCACTTTTCGATCTCGGAGCCCCTTTCTTTCTCGAAGTTGATGAAATTTAGGGTCTGGTTAAGGTCTCGGCGAATATCTACATGGAATCTTACCCGCATACTGTTGGATTCATTGTTCATACGAAGGAATCTTATCTATATTGGTCCAGTTTTCGAACTCGCAGCCACTTTCTTTCTCGAAGTTGATGAAATTTAGGGTTTGGTTAAGGTCTCAGCGAATATCTACATGGAATCTTACCGGAAGACTGTTGGATTCATCGTTCACACGAAGGAATCTTATTTATATTGGTCCAGTTTTCGATCTCGAAACCACTTTCTTTCTCGAAGTTGATGAAATTTAGGGTTTGGTTAAGGTCTCGGCGAACATCTACATGGAATCTTACCCGCAGACTGTTGGATTCATCGTTCATACGAAGGAATCTTATCTATATTGGTCCAGTTTTCGATCTCGGAGCCACTTTCTTTCTCGAAGTTGATGAAATTTAGGGTTTGGTTAAGGTCTCGGCGAATATCTACATGGAATCTTACCCGCAGACTGTTGGATTCATCGTTCACACGAAGGAATCTTATCTATATTGGTCCAGTTTTCGATCTCGAAGCCACTTTCTTTCTCGAAGTTGATGAAATTTAGGGTTTGGTTAAGGTCTCGGCGAATATCTACATGGAATCTTACCCGCAGACTGTTGGATTCATCGTTCATACGAAGGAATCTTATCTATATTGGTCCAGTTTTCGATCTCGGAGCCACTTTCTTTCTCGAAGTTGATGAAATTTAGGGTTTGGTTAAGGTCTCGGCGAATATCTACATAGAATCTTACCCGCAGACTGTTGGATTCATCGTTCATACGAAGGAATCTTATCTATATTGGTCTAATTTTCGATCTCGGAGCTACTTTCGTTCTCGAATTTGATCAAATTTAGGGTTTGGTTAAGGTCTCGACGAATATCTACGTGGAATCTTACCCGCAGACGGTAGGATTCAACGTTAACATGAAGGAATATTATCTATATTGGTCCAGTTTTCGATCTCGGAGCAACTTTCTTTCTCGAAGTTGATGAAATTTAGGGTTTGGTTAAGGTCTCGGCGAATATCCACATATAATCTTACCCGCAGACTGTTTGATTCATCGTTCATACGAAGGAATCTTATCTATATTGGTCTGGTTTTCGATCTCGGAGCTACTTTCTCGAATTTGATCAAATTTAGGGTTTGGTTAAGGTCTCGACGAATATCTACGTGGAATCTTACCCGCGGACGGTAGGATTCAACGTTCATATGAAGGAATATTATCTATATTGGTCCAGTTTTCGATCTCGGAGCCACTTTCATTCTCGAAGTTGAAGAAATTTAGAATTGGTTAAGGTCTCGGCGAATATCTACATGGAATCTTACCGGCAGACTGTTGGATTCATCGTTCACACGAAGGAATCTTATCTATATTGGTCCAGTTTTCGATCTCAGAGCCCCTTTCTTTCTCGAAGTTGATGAAATTTAGGCTTTGGTTAAGGTCTCGGCGAATATCTACATGGAATCTTACTCGCATACTGTTGGATTCATCGTTCATACAAAAAAATCTTATCTATATTGGTCCAGTTTTCGATCTCGGAGCAACTTTCTTTCTCGAAGTTGATGAAATTTAGGGTTTGGTTAAGGTCTCGGCGAATATCTACATGGAATCTTACCCGCAGACTGTTGGATTCATCGTTCATACGAAGGAATCTTATCTATATTGGTTCACTTTTCTATCTCGGAGCCCCTTTCTTTCTCTAAGTTGATGAAATTTAGGGTCTGGTTAAGGTCTCGGCGAATATCTACATGGAATCTTACCCGCATACTGTTGGATTCATTGTTCATACGAAGGAATCTTATCTATATTGGTCCAGTTTTCGAACTTGCAGCCACTTTCTTTCTCGAAGTTGATGAAATTTAGGGTTTGGTTAAGGTCTCGGCGAATATCTACATGGAATCTTACCGGAAGACTGTTGGATTCATCGTTCACACGAAGGAATCTTATTTATATTGGTCCAGTTTTCGATCTCG